>NW_020536364.1:0-22360 GCF_003426905.1 Ctenocephalides felis | reverse complement strand
TTTATAACTTCTGTTTTCTCTTTTCATCGATTTCATGTGCATTTGGCTTCTGGCTGATTTATTTATAAGCAATTTCATCTATTTTTACGTCAAATTAATTACATATATCAAGTTATCATAGCTTGTGGAATAAAAGCTACATGGACTCGATGAAAAGAGTTTTTTTTCTAAATTTGGTTGAACGTTTTGGATATATGGTTTTGTCACCTTATTAGGGTTTATATTCATAATGTTACATTCGAAAAGCAGAAAAAAGATTAATAACTTGTTAAATAAGTCATAAGGGGACAACACAGATATCACAATCACAAGTATAATAGGTCCAACGTTACTATCCGTCTGATCTATTACAAATATTTTGTCAATTTAAAACTAATGGGAAACCGTGACAGATTATTATATTTATACGATCCGATAGAACAGATCAAAGAATAGTAAAAGTTACATAAAAAGGGCAAACAAATGGCACTCTTATATTTACTAGAAAAAGTGTTGTGTTTAATTTTAAGAGCCATGGCTTCGAAACTAACACTAGAATGTTTTTTTTTTTCAAAGAAGTTAAGTTTTTTAAAAAATTTGAAAGAATTTCATATTTCCTATAACGTAATAAAAAATTGCGTTCATAAATTGCATTAGCTAACTTTAAATTTAAAGAAGAAAAGGTAGATAAGTTTTAACCTGGTGTGGTATCCATAATGCTTTTCATAATATTGAAAAAATTGATCTTGACCAAACTCCGATAATAAAATTAACATCCCCCCCATTCCTTCCTCACACTTGGAACGAAGAAACAATCAATTTCAAGAAGAAGACGAATGCAGACTTGTCTCAAATTTATATTTTTGTAAAACAAACACACTTTTGAAAATAATGATGAATGCACAATAAAACTAATAAACTGGGAAGAAAAACGGTTACAAAATTGTAAACAAACATTAGTAACACTAACACACATATTATAGAAACAATCAACGATGCTCATTATATTTATTGTTAATCAACAACTCAAAAATAGATTTTGACTGTGATGAACAGCAAGAATCAAAATTTATTAAAGGAAATTATATTTTAATTTACCACATAATTGTAAATTTACTATAAATGGAAGATATTATCAAAACATAAAATCTTCAATACAAGGTAAACCAATCCTAATCCCAAGATTTAACTTAAATTACACCAATGACACAACACCTGAGCATTGCAAATCAAGAGCATTCAAGTTGAAGAACTCTCAAGAATAAGAGAAGAACAAGACAAAATAAAAAACGTCTACATGAAGAATGCAAAAACCAAACACAACGTTCCATATATATCGATTACTACACTATTAATCATAGCCATTATTACTTATATTCTAGTAAAATGTATGATTCAAAGACGCAGAAAGAAACTCCTGCAAATCAAACATGAAAGCAGCCGCCGCAAGAAACAGCCGCCGAACCACCAACATTTACCCCCAGAGTTTTTCTCTAAGGCCGGAGTAGTTATATACGCAGTACCATGTATACATCATCCGCTGAATCAGCACATACTATAATCTATGCGTAATGCAACCTAAACAAGCCGCCCTATAAATAGGAAGCATTTGATATTCAAACGGGATTCACTAATTAAAACTCAACCAGTAATTGTATCACATATATTAAGATACATTAATAAATATATTAAATATATTGTATATTTCGAATATTATAATATAATATAAAAATTGTATAATGAAATGAAATAAATATTTTTTATACAAAACCTACGTTATAAAATATAACTAAAGTGAAGCTTTGTCTGTGATGCATTGTCAATAAAGGTTTAGTTGCAGTTGATCTTTTGAGAAAAAATCACGCTAAACGCCACGAGTGCTAAGTTACGCGTCGCGCTACGAGGCTGCGCCCTTTTGCTTCCACCCAAATGGTCCCCAATTGTCGCAATCAGCTGCTGCTAAACATATAAGAAAGTTGAAGGCATTTGTACAGAATTCGATTCACCTACATAAAGTTGCTAAAAATATCGATGATTTATCAGAACGTGGTTCAAATAAAAAAGAAGAAAAAAGAACAGTGAATATGTTTTTGCGGAATCCTGCTTTAACACTGCAGCAAGGACGAGCAAAATTAATGATAAAATGTTTAGAAATATCTACAAAAATATCTACTAAACTATCTGAACCTTTCTTCGTACTCATGATCTGAAATGGTGCAAGACAACGGGGAAGCCTCTGACGACTGAAAAACATGTGCTTCTTTTCTGCTTGGGCACATGAAAATATTGATAGAGATTTTGAAAATGTCATTTTTACTGATAAAAGTTCTATATGAGCACGTACTGCCCTCATCGAGCCGTTAAATTAAAATACGAGCCGTCAGACTAGAATAATCCGTTAAATTAATAAAAAGCAGGCGTCGGAGATGCCAGCCAATTGTCGACTCCGGTGGTGACTGGACACATATTGACCAAATTGCATCATTGCTTAAAATGTATACAATGCATATATAAATATTAAAATTTCATAAAATAATTATTTTTATAAATTAACACGGCCACGCTCTTACTTGACCGACTGTATATATATATACTAGCTGACCCGACAGACGTTGTTCTGTACCCACGTCTACAATGTTTCAATATTTTATACTAATATTTACTGCTTAGTTAAAAATAATAATTACTGTTTTTTAATTACTATTTACACCAATATATGAGTGACGTTGAATGTAGAACTGTTTCAAATAAAATGATTGTTCTAAATTCCCACGGTTAACACTTTAATTATTCATTTAACAAAAAATGTTCAATAAAATTGTATATTAAAAATTATACACTGCGATTTATAGAACAAATTTATTTCCAATAGCTCAATTTATTTTATTGCATTTAAGGGTTATATAGTATTTTTAGTCATACCTGTAGATGTGGATATATAAATGAATAATTTTTTGTTTATTCACGACTAAAACATTGATTTTCCAAATTTATCACACTAAAAATGATCGTCTGCCTTTTTGATTTATGGTCATAGCATAAGATACTCGTGTTGAAAATTGAAATCTTTTAAAAAGTGCAACAAATTCAGAAAGAATTAATATATAGCATTCGCGGCAAAGGTGCAATATCACCTTTTATTTTTCTACCCAAAATAATTGCTTCAATAATGTTGCCTATAATTTTTATAATTTCGTACCATATTTTAACTGGCTTTTAGTAATTTTAATATCTAAATTACATTTTTTTTCCAATAAATCAATATACATTATTGCTTAAGTTTATATTTGAAGTGAATTAATTTGTCAAATCCTGTTTACATCTGCTCTATTCAACTTACGATCAACAAACTTATTGCTCTGTGAATTTTTTTTACTGTGCTCCAATTTACTTGATATTTTGGAAATAGGCTAATCTTTATCTTAAGTTCAGTAAAGAAAACAGTTTGTACTCCGTCACCATCCACCGCATTAATTGGATTATTACTCTTTTAATTCTGATTTTATCAGAACTTGTAATACACTATTTTAAAGATGATTAAATGAGCTACAACTTTCTGTATCATAAATTTTACCGTAACTTCTCTTATTGTGAAACGGCGAAGGGTTAAAGGGCTCTAAAGACCTCTGGTTGGACAGCCGCGCACTCCTTAATTAATACCTCTATCAATATTTGTGTAATAGAAAAATAATAAACAACAATAATTAGTCAGAAAAATACCTCGAATTTTCATATATATATACTTTTATACGTATTCTTTCAGAGATATTATAATGAGAAATTGGATGTTTTTTTAATGTTTTTTTTTTTTTCATAAAATCATGAGTTTTTTGAAAATCGTTTGTACTAAAGTTGTGGTATTTTCTAGAATCCATCAAGATCCCTTAAACCAAGTTAATTCTAGATGGAATACGATTATTTTTAAATTTGGTGGAAATGGCACTGAAAAACTATTTGATTTATATGAAAAAAACATTATATGCGTCTTTTATTTGCATGATAGTTTATTCATTTTACACGTAGAAGTACTCATTTTAAAGCTTATTTTGAGCACTATAAAAACCCATTTTCATATCTAGCCTAATAATGTTCCTAAAACACTATAAAATAGCAATTTATTAAGATTTTAATTGATATAATTTTGTTCATTACATGATTTTCGTTAAAATGTATATTTTTGAAGATATTAGCAAAAAATGATGAAAAACGCAAAAAAGAAACAAACTTTCAGTAGCCAGTAGCTTGAAAAGTATTTGCTTTTTTGAAAAACATTATAAACATTTTTCTCTTATAATTAGTTCTTTTATCGATACCCAACGTTATTTTGAAAAAAGTAAAATTACACCAATGAAAAGAAATGTCATCCACCAGAGAAGTGGTAAAGGAGTCTAAATTGTTTTCACTTCTGAAGAGTAAGATGAACCTAGTTCCAAAATTCCAAACGAAATGGAAAACAGTAAAAAAAGTTCAGACCGAAAGCGCTCCATTGAGTAAATATTCCGTACCCAATGACAAACATATGAATTTTTGACACAATGAAACTTCTAAATATTTTTTTTTTGTATTGTGACTTAGTATAGTAAGGCAAAACGACTGCAAATTGAATATTTTTGAGCGCAATCACTTATGGCTTGTCTCTTTTGCACGAATTCGTACGGCGAATCTGTTCGCAAAGTGCGCAAATAAAATTATTGCAATCAAAAGCAAACCACGCGCACGTCAGACGCATGCGCAGACTTTCAGACGCATGTTATATTATTTGCATCTTATATTAATTTAATTTCTGGCAGCTGCTTTTCGGCATTAATAATGTAGAGATTACATTTTTCATATTCATAATCATGAATTTATTATATTTTAATATTGCCTTAGCCTATAAGTGAATAGAAATGATTGTAAAAGTAATGCACGATAAATGATTAATTATAAAAAATCATTAACTTTTACAATAATGGGACGAGCTTTTAGACCATGTGTACCTACTATGTGATATACGGATTTGTGCACTCAAATTAGTATGAACATAGATTTTTTAAATCTAATTAATCACTTGCAGATTGCAAAATTTTGTCTAATTAGTTATTAAGTCGGTGATTTCCAACCATTTTTTATTCATAATGATCGAGAAAACATAAAATTTACGAATCAAATGGTTGGGCAAAGGAAACTTTTTTGCGATAAATATTTAATTTTAGTGCTTTTTTAATAGCTGGAGAACTAACCATTTTTGCCGAAGAGTTTGTTTATTTTAACTTGTGTAATTTTTGTCTATTTCAATTGGTGTATTTATCTGATTAAAAATAAATCTCATATACAGTTATAGTAATCGCAAAAAAATCTAAAACATAAAATTTTATATATCTTCAAAGATTTCTGAACATTTTGGCAAATTTTCGTCGACGATTTCGCGAACATGGATCAACCAATTTGAAAAATTCAGAAAACATTTGTCATGTATTGAAGGTGAGAAGACGTGCTGATTAGTTTTTGGCAAAGGCAGGATAAGCCGTTTCGAATATACGGGACAAAAAATGCCAAACTGATTACATTTTTAGGAAGGCAGGTCTAGCGGTTTGGGAATCCAGTAAAAAGCACAACAAAAGCCATTTGGCATATGCACATCAAATTATCAGATATTTTATAAAGATTTTAATTAATAGTGAGTTAACGCAACGTGATTGCTTTGAAAAAAAGTTCGAAATTTTCAACAAAATATTTCAAATTAAAAACTTAACTTTTCAAATTTTTTAAAAGCTTTTCAAAAATTTAAATTGCGGCACGAAAAGTTTCAGCAATTTGCCTTTAGGCATGATGCCATGTACCACTAGTCAACTTGCAACTGGCAAAAAAGAGGGGCCTCGCAAACGAATTTCGCCGACGCCCACGAATGGTCTAGCGCCGCCACTGTATATATATATATATATATATATATATATATATATATATATATATATATATATATAACTTGTTCATAATAGGTAGTTCTTTTGTCTATGGTTGGCCAAACTACTTTAAATGCAACTGTAACAGCTGTAATCAAAAAAGTTTTTTCAAGAAGTCTAGCAATGCGATATTCAGCCAGAGGACAGAAAAACAAGTTAGACTTCTCGGCGTTAATGTTATGTGATATTGTTGTCAGTATGTATGATCAAATATTATAGCTTTATTCATTCGCACACACACACATATTTAATGTTTAATAATGTAATAGTGCATGTATGTGTTAAGAGTTTATTATTTAATATCATGTGCTATATGTTGAGGTATAATTTAACGACAATTTCTGGTGTATATTCAAGTTTATTAAAAATCATTTGCAGCGGCTATTTGAATTAATTTTACTAAAGTGACACAGCTTGATATCATCAATCGCATAAACGTTGTAAATCGCACAGTCTGGAGACTGGAATGGAGGGAAGAAACGAAGTATTTTACAGCTAAAAAAATTATATTGAAAATACTACAGGCTATGATATTATATCATTATGTACAAATTTTAAAATATAAATTCATATTGCAGGAAATATAAAATATGCTACTCATTTAGATTATATTAAGCTAATTGATCTTCTATTTATTTACAATAACAAAGGTAAGAATAATGAAATTCAAAATTTTAATTTTGTTTTTAATTATTAAAATTTTATATAAAATAATTTTAAAAACTGGCTTCGAACCTGTGAAAACAAATATCACCTTCGGTGCCAATACGATATCCGCGGACCATTTGAAAAAAGTTTAGGAGAAGCGGGGTGTAGAAAATGTAATTACATGTTACGTTATACCTCAAATGTTTGTCTCGACACCGTCGCCGTATAAAGTGAAATTGCAGGTGAAAGGATATAAATAAATTAGAAAAATATTAAATGGATTTAGCAGATTATTTATTTCTTGTAGCTTGATGAAAATCGTACTGTAGTTGAAGATTTCTACACATGCTGTGCTCAAGTTGGAAAGCAATGCAAGCACATATGTGCACTTATTGTATTTTTAAATACAACAAGAAGCACTACAAAAACTAGTTTCGCACAAGGTTAGGGCCAGCCATCCGTTGGCACACTGGCTAAATAAAAGTACTCCGAAGGAAAGTTGGTGAAGGATGTTTTTCCACCGCGAGTATCTTTGCCTACACGCTGTGTTGGGAAATTTGTGTAAGGTGCCCTTACAGAAAGTACTTGTGAGGAGGAACTGCGGATTCAAACAAAGTTGAGTATAATCGGCTCCTTCATGAAAAAAAAGAAAACTGATGCCTGTGCAGGTATTCTAGTTGATCTTCTTATTTTCATGGAGGCAGTCTTGCGTAAGCATTCGTAGCGTACACATCGTTCGAAATAAATATATATTTTTTGAAGTTTAGTGAAAGTAAACCTTGTACCTGTTGTGTTTTGATAGTGAGCTGATAAACAAACAATGGAGTCGGGCCCGTTCGGGCACGAGGGCAGTCGGCCGCCTGATAAAGGCATTACACAGCATTCAGATTTAGGCGCAACCATTGCAGGTGCAATGCACGTGCTAAATGACCTTGAAGATTTTAACAATGAAAGTAGTATGGATTATAGTATAGATGATCAAGAAATAGATTTAAGTAGTTGTGAAAGTATTCACAACTTAAATAATCAATCTAATAAAAACAAGATTGGAATTAATAAAACTAATCCCACAAAAGTTAATAAAAAAGAAACAAAGCTAAAGAATTCTAATTATGTAAATAGTAATAAAGAAAATAAAATTAACAGGACAATGAAATTCATTAAAAAGGTGACTAGTGCAAAAAACAACAAAGTCAAAAGATTAGAAAGTGGAGTCAATTCAAAAGTTGAAGTTCAGAAAAGTAATGATACAATAAATAAAAACGTAAAGGGCATTCAACGCAGTAGCAATGATAAAGTAAGGGAAGAAGCTGATAGTGTACCTAATGCGAATAATGAAGAAAATGTTAATCAGAATGAATCAAATTCTATTAACAATAACATGGTTAGTGAAGAAATGGTTGAGATGAATGAAGTAAAGTCAAGTAGCTATGCTCGAAACAATAAAATACGATTTGAAGAATACGATAAAGGACCATATCATATTTATGTGGAATCAATAAATAAAAATATTGGAAGGTTACATCACATGGCAATTGGAAGGATGTTATATAAATCAGTTCCAAAATTGAAGACAGAATTATCAGAAATTGCACAAATTGGAAAAAAACAAAATAAAACTAGTAATTAAAAATGCAGAAACAGCCAATAGTTTACTGGAAGATGAATTTTTCAAGATGAATAATCTCAGAACCTACATTCCTAAATATCTAGTAGTAAGACAGGGGATAATATTTGACGTTGATATTAATTTATCGGAAGACGAAATAATGGAAGTTATAGAATCTGATTATCCAGTAGTGGAAGTAAAATGTTTAAAGTCAAAAAGAGGTAATAACATCAATTATAAATCGCAATGTGTGAAATTAACATTCAGGGGCTCCAAATTGCCGGAGAAAATTTCAATATATTCAGTAAAATGTAGGGTTAGTCCATACATTAAAAAAGTAGTGCAGTGTCATAATTGTTGGTTCTTTGGTCATATAAAAGAACAATGTAAAAGTAAAAAAAGATGTCCGAAATGTTCAGAACAACATGGAATAGAAGCCTGTACTGAAATTTTAAACTTGAAATGCTGTTTATGCTCCGGGAAACACGTTGCAAATAGTACTGAATGCCCGGAATTCAAAAGGCATAAAAGTATTTATGAATTGATGGGGACTCATAATATAGCTTTTCATGAGGCGAGGAATATTTTGCGAAATGACAAATATTCAAGAGCTGTTAAATTTAACCCTTACACTATAGATAAGGAAAAAGATTTTCCGACGATAAAAGAAAAAAGGAGGGATGAATACGGACTAGAAAAAAGTTACTGTGATAAAAATAAATATAATGAATTATCAAAATTAATAGAAGAAGAAAAGGATACAGAAGAAGAAGACATAGTATGGATTAGAAAACCAAAAAGGTCACATGTCAAAAATGTAACAAGGGTAGGAGGTCAAGGTACGACTAAAGTACCTAAGTATAATAATATAAATAAAGAGACGGATATTAAAAGGGTAAGTAATAGAGAAATAATTAATAGAAAAAGGCCGATTAAAACGTCGGAAGATGATACGGATCAAGAAGGAAATGAATCAAGAAAAGAAGAAAAAGATCCACTCGAAATTCTTAAGCAGTTAGTTACACAAATTAAAATAATAAATAAATCTGACGATTCTTCCATAAATAGATTACTGAGTATTGTGATAAGTAAATTGGAAAAAGATAAGAGAACTACAGGAAGTTCAATAAAATAATAGAAACAATATACATATATAAATAAGCCAAAATGAATTTAAAAATACTACAATTAAACTGCAGATCATTGAAAGCAAATAAAGAAAGTATAGAACATTTCTTATACAATAATCAGATTTCGATAGCGGCCTTTCCAAAACATGGTTCAATCCTAATGCAGTATACAAAATCAAGGGGTATAAGATTTTTCGGAAAGATAGAGAAGATGGATACGGCGGAGCAGCCATCATCGTCAAAAACAATATAGATTGTGATGAATATGAAACAATAAACAACAATAAGAATATACAAATATGTGCGGTAACAATTAAAACAAATATAACCTTTTGCTTAGTTTCCATTTATTGCTCAAATAGAGAAGAAATAGATTTTACTGATGTGAGGAAAACTATAGAAGGGATCCATTTAAAAACATTGATCGTTGGAGATTTCAACAGCCATCACTTTGAATGGGGAAGTATGGCGAACAACACATCAGGAATAAAATTACAAGAAATCATAGAAGATCATTCATTAATAATTCTCAACAACGGCAAACCCACAACAATCGAGACAAGAAACAAAAAAGCGACGAATATAGATTTATCTTTATGCTCCAGCAATCTCACAGATTACATCAGATGGGAAATACTCGAAGAATCTCTTGGATCTGACCACTTACCAATTATAATACATATTTACACAAATGCAATTTCAAACATCAAAATCTTCCCTACAAAAAATGGAATACCAATCAGGCCAATTGGAAAGGATATGGCGAAGAAATTTCAAAAACTCTCCAAAACTCCAACATACCTAATACAGGAAAACAAAAATATGAATTTCTAATGAATTGTATAGATCACGCTGCAGAGAAAAACATAAAGAAATGCAAAGTGATAATTAGCTCAACCTTCAAACCAGCAGCATGGTGGGATCAAGAATGTGATATTAAGGTAAACGCAAAAAAACGCATTTAAACAAATGCGCAGAAAATATAATTATGATAATTTTATCCTATACCAAAAAATAAATGCACAAACCAAGAGATTTTTAAAGAACAAGAAAATACAAAAATGGGCGGAATACACAAGTTCAATTAACAAAAACACAAATCCGGCTACAATTTGGAGGAAAATCAAAATATTCAACAACAAAAACACAAATAGGAACATAAATCCAAATTTTATGGAAGAATGTGGACATCAAATATTACAAAATATAGCACCAGATTATGTCTGTAACAAACAAGATATATTTAATAAGAATAATAATGAAGAAACGGAATTGATGTCACCTTTCAAATATAATGAATTGAGAAGAGCTCTAAAAAACAGAAAGAACACGGCTCCAGGTAAGGATAACATTTCATATAATATGATCAATAATAGTCCTACTAATTTTAAAATGGAACTTTTAAATGTATTTAATAATATGATCACACACCACTGGATTCCTGAAAAATGGAAAGAAATAATTGTAGTACCAATAATTAAACCTAATAGAAACCCACAATCTATAGACTCTTATAGACCAATATCACTAATATCATGCGTAGCAAAGATTTTCGAACGAATGATAAAAGAAAGACTGGAATGGTACATTGAAAACAAGAACATACTCCATGATAACGTATTTGGTTTTAGAAGCGGAAGAGGAACAATAGATTTATTGAGTACCCTTACCACCGACATAAATATATCGAGGTCGAACAATGAATATATGTTGCTACTGTCAATAGATATTGACAAAGCTTATGAAAACGTAGACCATAATATTCTACAGAAAAAACTACGGAATATAAATATCCCAAAGAGTATAATTAGTATAATATTGGAGTTGATATCACCAAGATATATTTATCTACGAACCAATGGAGATATGATCGGCCCTAGATCAGCATACAACGGGATCATACAAGGTTCCATTTTAAGCCCCACATTATTCAACATATATACTGCGGATTACCATAAGATACCTGATACAAGTGTTAAAAAATTACAATATGCCGACGACATTTGTTTATACATATCAAGACCGTCAATAGAATCATGTATAACGCAAATGAACTATGCTGTTAAAGAAAACATAAAATGGTTATCAAGCAATAATTTAAATATATCACCAACCAAAAGCTCAGCAACGATTTTCACTAGACACAGACTCCCTCAGAATATAGGTCACATAAGGGTTGGAACTCAAGATATTATAATAAAAGACAACGTGAAAATACTAGGCATAACCTTTGACGCCAAAATGACATTTAAAAAACATATACAAGAATTATCAAGAAAATGCGAAACAGGCATCAATATACTTCGTAAAATAACAAATACTAGATGGGGAGCACACCCAGAGACATGCCTTTTACTGTACAGAAATTTGATTAGAACTCAAATAGATTACGGATGCTTTATATATGGAACAACATCAAAAAGTGAACAAAATAAACTTGATAAAATTCAATATTCCGCAATAAGAACATGCATAGGGGCATTTAGATCAACACCGACAAATGCGTTATTAACAGAAGCAGGAGAACCTCCTCTGAGCATAAGAAGAGAGATTCTAGCAAACAGATTCTTGATGAAAAAACTTAATGGATCATGTAAATTATTACCCAAACAGTTAGAAAAACTAGCAAAATTACATTACTCCACACGCTACTGGACAAACAAACCAGCTCCATCACTAATAAATAGTTTTTATATAATTAAACCTCACGAAGAGAACATCATAATCAATGATAAAACTCCATATTACATCTACCCACCGCTAAACGATTACATTAAACCATACATCGATATAGATAAGAGCACAAACATAGCAAACAAGGACATATGTATCCGTGAATTAGAACTTTATATCAACTCAAATTGGCCGGATTATTTGCAAATATATACTGATGGCTCTAAAACATTAGAGGGAACCGGATGTGCCATACATATCCCAAGAATCCATTATAGTAACAAAGTAAGACTTCCAAACTATACATCCATATATTCAGCGGAACTTATAGCGATATACACTGCCGTAAAATATGTGAATGACAATAATATTAACAAATCTTTGATACTAAGTGACAGCAAATCAAGTCTAACAGCCATAAAACACGCCAATAAACATTCAAATATAATAATATACAAAATTATAGAAATCATACAGAAAATCAATACTGATAATAAATCTATGATTCTGCTTTGGATAAAGGGTCATTCTAATATAAAAGGCAATGAGATGGCAGACAATCTAGCTAAAGAAGCATGCACGAACGGCGATCAATTTGCAAAAACTTCTGCGCTAGATTTAAAACATTTAATAAAACAACAAGGTTTGGAATTATGGCAGAAGTCTTACTCAGAAAGTACAAAGGCAAAAGGATTCACATATGCACTGACGAGGGAGATGGTTTCACCAAACACATGGTTTAAAAACATAGAAGAAAGTCGAAATTTTATTACAGTAATCTGCAGATTGAGACTCGGACACTCCTACTGCAAATCGCATCTGAAGAGAATTGGTATCTTACAGGATCCAAAGTGTGACTGTGGAAGCCTAGAAACACTCGATCATTTATTTTGGGAATGCAATTTTTATCAGCAAGAAAGATCAAAATTATTCAAGAATTTACAAAACGTGAAGATTATTTTTCCCATCAATGTACAAATACTTATATCAAGTAATGACATAAGGATATATAAATATTTATATAATTTTATAAGTAATAGCAAAATTAATTTATAGCATAATTATTATTATATAAGTACCAATGTATTGTATAGAACTGCTACAACTGTATAGATAATTGTAGTGGCAAAATGATGTAAATCAGAAGCCAAAATAAATAAATAAAAAAAAAAAAAAATTTTCATGGAGGAGCAAGATTTGTTTTCTCTGGGTTTGGATAAAATTTTGAACTGTGTCCATAAGAAATTTCATGATATGCATATTGTTTTGTCAGCTAAACAAATATTAGATCTTTCCGTTTTAGAATTTCTGCAAGTCACAAGGCTTATGCTATTAAAATACGAAAAACTAGCTGTAAGTGGAATTCTGTCTTAAGGCAATTAAGGCATCGTGCCTTAAGGCAAATTGCTGGAACTTCCCGTACCAAAAATTATCATTTTTTTAAAAACAATTATCATTTTTGAAAAAAATTTTACTTAGAAAAATAAGATTTTTGAGAAACTATAAATTGGACAAAAAATTACTTTTTTGAAAAAAAAATTATATATATATTTTTTTTTTAATATTTTTTTTTTTAAAAATTTTTTTTCTTTATTTTGACATATTTTGGAAGATCTAAACTTTTTTTCAAAGCAATCGTACTGCTTTAACTTCATAAAGACAAACTATCAAAGCGCGTAAGCGCCGCGTCGCCGTCTAACGCGTAAACATTGGTACGGAACCCATAGGAATGTAAACCAAATTTATACTTATTGTTAAAATCTCTAAAAAATATCTGATAATTTGATGTGCATATGTCTAATGATCATTTTTGACCGCCAAATGGCATTTTTTTTTACTTTTTTCATTCGATCTCCGAAACCGCTAGACCTGCCTTTATGAAAATTTGATCGGTTCTTCACCTTGTCAATACAAGTGAATTGTTTTTTGAATTATTAAAATCGGACGCTCCGTTTTCTTAAAAACTGAGTTACCGTTTTTGGCACTTTTTGCCCCGTATCTTCGGAACGGCTAGACCTGCCTTTACCAAAAACTAATCAGCACGTCTCCTTATCAATACGAATCGAATGTTCTTTGAATTATTCAAATCGGTTGATCGGTGTTCCCGAAATCGTCGACGAAAATTTGTATCCGCACATACATACACACACATACATACATACATACACACACACACACACACACACACACACACACATACATCCATTTTTTCTAAGGTATGCCAAAATATTCAGAAGCCTTTGAAACGTCGAGAAATGCAAAAATTTTCATTTTCGATTTTTTTGCGATTACTATAACTTGCCCTACGGGAAGTTAATAACACATTTTCAGATCTTCGAACAGATAAATCTTTTCGCATGAGGATGAACCCAGGACATCATACAAATGACTCCGTTTTGGAGGAATTAAATATCGGAATGGTATCTCAAATAGCACTCGACTAAATGCATATTGTCTGCCTAGGTGTCACCAAGAGACTTTTAGGCCTCTGGGTAAAAGGAACGAAAGACGTCCAATTAGATGACAATACAATGATATTACAGGATACAGTGAGCGAATATTTACTAAAATTTAAAGCTCACATTCCAGCAGAATTTTCGAGATTACCCAGAGCGCTTAAAGACTACATGATCTGGAAAGCCAAACTACATAAATTTTATACAACTTCGTTTGGAGATCAGGGTCTTATGTGATGCTGAAACCTGTATTGAGAAAAATGATGTAGCTAAAAATACCCTCATTAAATTTGTAAGTGAATACCCCAAACTATATGGAACTGGCAGATTAACGTACAACGCCCATAACCTAATACATATTGCAAATGATGTTTTGGCCTTCAAATGTAGTTTAGGCGGGTTCAGTTGGTAAACTTTGAAAACTATTTTAAAAGTATTCAAGGAAAGCTCCAGAACTCGCCTAAACATATAAATTTTTATAATTCCATGTAATTCTAGAGATTTTGATATATGCTTATATGATTTAAATGCTAATAAAGGCAATAAATTTACGATCCCCGCTAAGGAAATTAAAAAAAGTCTTAATTTACCCTATTTTATTAATGACTTTTTTGTTTCTTTGCCGATAATATATTCTAATAATTAATAATATATATCATGTGGAATTATAAATAATGGCTTGATATCTATAATTACTAAGCAAAATTCAATATCATAAATTATTGCTAATTCAATATATTTATGATCTGAACAGAATTGACCTCAGAATCAATCTGAACAGATTGATCAGAACATAAAATGACATTTCACTTTTTTTCATGTCAACATTTATTTGAATTTATAAACATTGATTTTTATTTAGATTTAAAACTATAAAAAGTGATTTTGAATATAGCATTTAATCTAATTTGGATATAAATGTTGGATATATTTATATATGCATATGTTTTTGAATTATATTTTTTGATCTGTCAAATTTTTTTTTCAAAAATCATAAATCTTCTTTTCTCGAATTTTCCATAAATTTTGACATTGTCAATTTAGTGTTTTGTTTTTTTTTAGTTATTTTCTGCCAAAATCATTAGTCTTCTTGTTATGCACATTATTATATTGTTGTTATACCATGATTATATATTATATTACTTTATTATTGTTATATTATTCTCATTTTAATTTGATATTACTTGTTAGATTTGAGACAATTGATTGTTGTAAGAATAATTTTGTTACTTCATTCATAATAATACGTGATGCTTGCATCTCAGGGGAACATGGACAAAATTATTCATTCTTACACTTTTAAAAAAACCGCGCGTCAGCGTCATATATGTTGATAACTTGTCAGGCAATCACAATGTTCGCGTTTGACATAACCTGTCGCAACTTATGAATAGACTTTATAAAATACCTCCGCTTTCATTACAATCAGCCGAAGAAGAAACATCATTGAATATATACATATTAATAAGTCTTCCAGTGTTTTACTCTACAAAATAGAATGTTATAGAAAATATAAGTCAAATGTTGGTTCATTAGAAATGAGAACAGTGAACGCTATGTGGATTGTCATCAAAAATGACATGAATATTAATTTTGACACTATATTTACTGAAGGCAATATTGTAACGACAATTGGCATTGTCGTCAAAGGTTTGCACAACCCTCAGTGCAGATTGACTCCCCCACCTGCTTCTACTAGGGTCCCTGCAATATAATGTGCAAGTTCAGGGTTGAAAAAGAATCATTAAGAATTGTAACATCCTCTGAGGAGGTCGGTCGGTTCCGGGCCGCGAGCCCTTGGACCCGCTTCGATGTTTGATGAACCCTGTAATTACATAATTTTTTCGAGATGATTTGCGAATGGGACATAATTACTTAGATTAGATCATGATAGGTATAGGATAGTCAGAATAATACATAATTTATTATGCCTGTAAGATTGATACTTTTTAGTATTTTTTAGTTTGTACTTTCTTAATAAGTTAGTAACATTTTAGTTAGGATTTTGATAGGTTTAGGATAATTAGGATTAGTTTTGTTTTATATAATTCAAATATGGGTGTTTTAATCAAACATTGGCATACGTTTTTTTATTTAGTTTTTAATAACAGTTTTTAAGTTTTGTATCGTTGAAAATTGACTAATGAGATAGCAAATATGTTTAAAACAGAGTATGTTCGGTTGCTTACCTTTTCATTCGTTTTTATGATTTTTCGCGGAGGGAATAGTATTTAGCATGTCTATGATTCAAAAAGAAAGTGAATTTTTAAGTAAACGCGCGCTACCAAGAGACAAAAACCGCGTACCTAAAAATTGCGTAGAAAACGCAATTAGAGTTTAAAAGTAGAGTTTACAAAAAATGTATATGCTAGGCAAACAGTGCCGCATTGGATCTGTCTACTTTATTATGATTATTATTTTTTATTAGTTAAAAGAATTACATCATAGACATGCTAATTGTATCTGACCAGCTGGATGGTTCTGTAATAAGTTTGTATAATGTAATTGGTTTGTAGTATTAGTATAGTTTTTTATATTTTATATTTTAACGTCGTGTATTTTCGTGTTTTTTTAAGATGATGCAATAATGAATTAGTTTTAATAATTTTGATAATGTTTTTCTTGTCTTTTTTAAATATTTTCTCTTTTTTTATTATTACGCGTACTAATGTTGGCCACAGTTCTGCCGGGTCAGCATTGTCTGGTGCACAATTCGCGGCTTTATCCAACCGATCTTACAAACACGTAATAGGATTGGGATATGATTTCTTTGCATAACGATCACAACGGCTATCGCGATCAGTTTAGTTATACATCGTATGCGGCACGGTAACGAAAGGACTAGCCAACCTTCGTTAATTAGAGCAGATTGCAGGCATAATTTGTATTTTAGAAGTCGTATCTCTGCGGGTGCAGAGATACTGGCAAGGGCTTCACTCGGTCTTGCCAAGTACGGACATGTACCCGACGGTTGGATTAACGTTCTAGTGGTGTGCGTCATACAGATAGAACGGCCAGTGACACTTTTTCGCTGTTTTTATCTATCAAATAGTTTTTTCTCTTCTTCGTGTTAGTCTAATTTTTACTAATTTTAATGTTTTATTACTTCATAACATTTAGTTTTTATATCGCGAAACTTATTTATTCATACGCGAAACTTATTTATTCTTACCTATGTATTCTAGTTATCATTATTGTACCATCCGCTTTGTTCGCCATTTTAGTATATTCGAACCATGTTTTTTTATATATGTATATATCGTTGTGCTGTTTTTTTAGCCGTGCGTCGCGAAAGGTTTGGTTTGGTTTACGGATAGAGTTTATAGCCTTTGTTACAAGGTAATCAGAGTATAGAGGGCAATTTTTTTAGTCGAGACGATAAATATGTTATGGTGCCCGATGGCCTATGTATCAATAAGTAATAGTTTTATCTATGTTAAGTGTGATAATGATTAAGATTGGATATAAACTATTATTTTCGTCGCTTTTTTATTGATAATGTCACCGTAAAACAAACCAAACGAACATTTGTACAGAGATATCAAAGGGATTTTTGTTATCATTGGCAATATACGTGAAGCATCGTATAATGATTAATTACACAGGTCAACAAAGAAAATGGTGCAAACGATTTTAATACTGTTTTTAAGTATATTTGGGGCGCTGATTTCAAAAATGACATTGGTTTTTTTCTATGAGCTTTAGTTTTCAAGATACGATAAATATGATATATTTTACGATATTAGGTGCGCAACTAAGTTCTCGCTGTTTTTTCGATGAAAATGTAACTTTATTATAAAAAAATGCATCAATTGAGTTCGATACAGTTCTCCAGTGATGGTTTCACTCGGTTTCAACAGCTCATAACAAATAACACGGACCTGGTCCCACCATATGTAAAGCCATAACCTTCGAAGTGAATATTCGGCCAAACCGAGATTTTCTCGTCTTTGGATTGCTGTAATGTATTTATTTTTTATCACCTGTCACGATGTGATGAAGAACCTCTTCTTTTCTCGCCGCTGGAGCAGTTGTTTACAGGCGAAAAAACGACGCTCGACGTCTCTTGGCTTCAACTCACAAGGAACCGAAGTTTCTTGCTTCTAAATCATCCCCGACGCATACTATAGCTTGGAAATGGTTTGATGGGTAACTCCTAATTCTAAAGCAAGATTTCTTGAGTTTGGCACGAATCCTCTTCGAACAAGGCCTTCAATTTAGCGTTTTTGAAGGTTTTGGCCTTCCTTCACGAGGGTGGTCGTCAACATCAAAATCATCATTTTTGAAGCGACAAAACCCCTCATGGCATGTTGTTTCGCTCAGAGCAACATTTCCGTAGCTCTCGATGCACTTTGCTGCCGTTTTTTTTTAATGGAAGACGAAAATCAACACTCCCCGCAAATGACGATTGTTTGGCATAAAATTGGACATATTCACTTAACCAGAAGTATATAATGCAAAAACGAAATCAATTAGGTGTCGCAGCAGTTTGTTTACTTACTCTAAGCTTGCTTCAAGACGTTTTGGATTTGTCAAAATCGACCAACCCTTACTGATAAAGCCATATACTGACAAACAGCGAGAACTTAGTTGCGCACCTAAGATAAGGAACGAAAGTACAAAATAGTAATACAATTCAGAATGTTATTGTAATGAGATATGCCTACTTGTACATACAAACTTACAAGACCCATTCGGCCTTAGTTGGGACATTAGTTGACACTGTGAAAAGTTCTTTTCCGTGACGACCTCGAATGGACCTGGTTTCAGCAACTTCTTCGTATCTCAAAAACTAGAGCTGATACAAAAAAATGGTTTGCAGATTTGAAATCAGCGCAAAAAATACTATAAGAATCAGCTCTAACATTTGAGGCACCAAAAAAAAAACTTTTTTTTGTTGGCCTGTGTTATCACTGAGGGTATTCTTTAGTCTCCAGTAAAGATTTGTGGAACATAAGAAAAAAAATTAAAACCATACCGTACATACAAACACCCAACTGATTATATCAGTGTGAACTTTGGGTAGAGGAGAACAGGCGAAAGGAGCAATTTTCAGTATTGTTTCATAAAAATGTCAACACTGTTGATTATGGGCTTAGAAAGGAAGATTATATGTTAATAACTATGACTAAGATGTAGGCGGAAATGTTGAAGGAATTTGGCACAGACATATTTTGCTTTGATGTCACCCTTGGAACAAATTGTTACAATTACCAGTTGCATACATTAATGGTGATTGATGAATTTGGATGCGGAGTTCCAGTTGCATTATTTTGCAAACAGACAAGACGAAGTAACGTGAAAATATTTTTTGAAAAAATCTCTAAGGCAGTCGGTAAAATCAAACAAAGTCATTCATGAGAGATGACTGCCCAGCATATTTCAATGCTTGGTCGTCTGTCATGGGTGCTCCACAGCATAAACTGTTATACTCTTGGCACGTGTCCAGGAGTTGGAAGAGGGTAGCAGCTGCCAAGATTGTTAATAGAGAAAAGAGAAACTTAATGTATGAGAAATTGATAACTATAAAAATGATTTTAGATGAAAGGGAATTCAGGTCTAGTTTAAATAAATTTTTGGATGAGCTTGAGTGAGATGATGATACAAAATCATTTGTAACATATTTAAGAAAAGTTTACTGCTACCGTGAACCTACATGGGCATATTGCTATAGGAAAGGATTAGGGATTAACACTAACATGTTCTTAGAAAGCCACCATAATCAAATGAAGAAACAAGTCATGGGAAGAAAATACAGTAAGAGAATGGATAAGACCATTGATATGGTGTTAAGGATTGAAGTGGAAGCCTTTTGTTACAGAAATAAAAGAATGAATTGAATTTGTATATCAACAAGATAGAGAGAGACAACAAAAGGCATAAGAGAAGTGAAAATATAAAGCAGATACAAATTATTTCCGATAAACAGTGGAATGTATCATCATATGTGGTTACACAGGCTAATCAAACATGTAACAGTTTTTGTATGAGATGCGAAAAGTATTTTAAGATTTGCTTTCATACATACTCTTGCACTTGTGTGGACTATTTAATTAGGTCAATCATTTGTCAGCACATGCACGCAAACATTTTTCCCATCTGACACTGGCTTTAAGCGTGAATTGTTAGAAAGAGATGTGGTGCAGAAATATGAACTTTTTAGCAAAATGACGTAAAAAGTTTCTTGGAATGTTAGTTAGTGTACTGAATCAATTAAGTATTAAATTTTCCTAAAGCATTAGAAATAATGAAAGTTTCGAAAATTATTTGCAATTGGCTAATGAACTTTATGAAGCATTAGAAACAGAGCCAGATTTTCCTGCTGAAATTAGTGTACGTCGCCGACGCCACCGAAAACAAATTAGCATGAAGGAGATGAAACATTTAATTGACTACAAAAAAAAAAATTTAAAATTAATCTTTACTACATGATACTTGATACTGCAACTCCAACATTGACTTTATCAAACTTTTGGATTTCTTTATACATTTATTAATATTATAGGGGGCCAAGAGACTATGCCTTGACGATATATTGATGAAAGCATGGTCGGTAATCTCCGAACAAAAGTCTGTAGCTCGGTTTTAGTTAGAGCTGCTCTCCCTCTTGCAGCAACTTGGCACTCATCGGGTAAGAATTTCAACGCGGGCAATCAAACAATTTCGACAGGTGATTAGTTTGCAAGCAAAATGTCAAAATGTTATGTTCCATGGTGCACGAATACTAAAAAAATGCAAAACTGCATGTATTTCCAGCGAAAAATAACAAAGTACGTAATAAGAATAAAATAATCAAACATTAATCACAAATAAATATTGTTTTGGATGTTGTAGATGTTTGCTATTTGGCTGGTAAGAATAAAAATCCTGATCTAGAGAAATTAACACCTTTGCGTTGCAATAGGTCTCGGTTCGTGTGTGACACACATTTTGCAAATATATGCAAAAGAAATATAACAGGCACTACACTGAAACCTAATGCATTGCCCACATTAAACAAACATTGAGGCAGAAGTTACAAGAAAGTCTCAAATATGCTGAAATTTTTGCTCATCTCCCAGTAACATCAAATAAGAGGGCTTGTAATTTTATATTAAGTCAACTAAGAGAACATAGGAAAAAGCCAAAAGGAAGAAAATTTACGCTTAATGATAAAATTCTTGCTTTAACTCTGCATAAAATTTCTCCAAGAGGTTATTACTTTTGGAGAAAAAATATTTGTTTTGCTTGCTCCTCAAACATTGAGAAAGTTGCTCTCAGCAATTCCTTTGTATAGTGGTATTAATGAGACCCTTTTCCAAACATTGGGCTCAGCTAGGGCACAGAAAAATATGTGAATAGCAAAAACTGTTCTAAGGTTTGGTGAAATATCATTATCACCCGCAATATTTTACGACCGTAAAAAGGATCATATTGTTGGATTTCAGGAACTGGCAAATGGTAGGTAAAGTTTATTTATCATTCTCTTGTGTTTTTTTTAGTTGAAAGCATAAAACATCGCTGGGTGCAACCAGTTGCATTTTACTTCTCTGATGGGGGTGTAAACAGCGTTAATTTAAAATGTATTATTGTAGATGCCATAAGAAAACTACAAACTGGCGCCCCACGTGGGGCCAACGATCGGCCCCACGTTCGATATATATCTCTATATATTATATGTGTTTGTGTGTTTATTTATTATATAAGTAATATAATATTTACAGATAACCTTTTAGCTAGAGTTCAGGACGATGTTATCATTGGTAATATACGTGAAGCATCGTATAATAAAAATTACCACTGAGGGCTTCTTAGTCTTCAGTAAAGATTAGTGGACATAAGAAAAAAACATTTAAAATCATATTGTACATACAAACACCCAACTGATTATATCAGTGTGAACCTTTGGGTAGAGAAAAACAGGCGAGCAATTTTCAGTATTGT
>NW_020536363.1:0-27977 GCF_003426905.1 Ctenocephalides felis | reverse complement strand
ACAAAATTAAAACCATTTTGAGAGAAGGTTTAAACTATAAACATAGTATGACCCCTGAAACACGCCCATTTCAAGCAAACGACTCGACTGTTGTGGTGCAACAAGGCGTGTGTCGAAGGGGTGAGGGGGAGAATGTAAAGAGAGACAAATGCAGCATACAGAGTGATTGAGATGGATTTGGAGTCAAAGAGGAAACATCAAAACGTATAAAAGTTTGAACAGAACAAAAACCAAACAAATTTATATAATTATAAAGGAGAATGAGGAAAATTAATTATTGTTTTTTTTTTTTTTATAAAATCAATAATTAACTGATAACTATCATGTAAAAATGGGATGAATTGCGTTTATTAACGCAAGAGGAATATAATGAAATAAGAAAGAATTATGCAAATCTTCTAAGGTCACAATTTTTTCGATATAAAGAATATCGGATGTGAAGTGTTGAAAAGTGTGATTGAGATTGAGCATATGATCCGAAAGCATCGTTTTGAACTGGTTGGGATTTTTTGAGTTATAAATATGTTGATTTACTCTCTTGTAAATATATTGGGATTTTCCCCAATATAACACATATTACAATCATTGCAATCCAGAACAGAAAAAAGGCAATTAAAAGTATTGTCGAAACTAAAAACTAAACGGAATCCTTCTGAAGAAAATAACTTTTTAAAAAATAAAAAAATGCTTAAAAATGGCAAAACAAATAATTTAAAGTCAAAACTGCCAGGGTGTAGTTTGAGGTTAGGTTATTACGATTTTAAAATTTTCCTGAAGTTTTATAAAAATGTATGTAGGTCGTAGGCCTTATAATACATATGGATTGCAGTTATAATATATTATTATAAGGTCCTTGAATAGGGTACATATAAATAAGTATTTAACACTTTTTATAATTATTTTCTATTAACCGCTTATTGCACAACATTTATAACATAATGTGCATATGACTTTTTATCTAGCCTGAATTTTAATCGACGGCAACCAATCTGAAAAAATAATACTTGCATTAATACTATTCACAATGACATAGTATAATTTTATAAACATTTGCAAATATCATTTATTTATTAAAAAACAGTTATATTTATTATGCTGAAATTATATTTCAGTTATGTAGCTGTTCAATTATGTAGATGTGTTTTTCAAATCCTCACTAGATATTTAATGATAATATCAATTATATTAATATAAGCATGTTTAAAAATTTACCAATTAACCCTCCAATAATTTTGATCGATGGAGGCCGCTTACTCCTCATCCCAGTGGCTGAGAAGTTTTTTTAACTGCTCCCCATAAACGAGAAGCAGCACCTCTCTTACTACGTTCGTCCAGCCACTTTCAGTTTCGTTCGCTCTGGGCATTTGCTCAATATATATAATTTTAATTTTTGGAAGAAGAGAATCAACATCCTGGAAATATTTCTTCCTATATAATTAAACATATTTAGTCCTAGCATTGAAAAATATCTTATAAGAGCAAGCATTTATTCATTAATTTACCATGTTTTCTCCAGGAGTGTAGAAGCATGCTGGAATCTATATAAGTAAAAAAGATTGTTGATTGGAACATAACTATAATATCCTTAATTACATATCTTTATTTACAGTTGAACTAAAAGTCAATTTGCTTTTGAATGGATCACATATGTAGTTTGTGTACCTTTTAAATAAAGAAAAAAGTAAAAGAAGATTACAGTTCACTCTGCAAAAAAAAGTCATGGTTTATGAAGAGGTTTAAAACTACCTTGAAATTATAATTGGATTCTATCATTGCATTTGATTGCATATTCTCGATCTTCTCCACCTCATTCTGTGTTTTATATGCAACCTCCAATGCGCTAGCCACACACGTGCACTCTCTATTATTTCCGGGTAACTAATTCAATAAGAATATGTAGTTATTCAATATAAAAAACATTGTTTTTTAAAATATATACTGTACCTTTAAAAGAAATTGTCAGAGGGACTGCTTTAACATGGTCCTCTGAGCATTTGAGTTCTGCTGATTTAGCAGAACTACAACTCTCTTCAGAATCACTGTCATCGATACTAATTATTTCCTGAATCTCATTAAGTGTAGACTCAGGAGCTCCATTAATAAGAAGCACGTTGCTTTGGTCGTCAACATAATCAATGGGTGTATCTTCAAGTATCACATACTCCTGGTCGACATTAGTGAGGCTACTAAGTACATCAAAAATAGTTGGCTTAACCCTTAGCCTGGCATCCATGACTTTTTGGTTCGATAGAGCAATATATGCTCTACCTTTCGATTTTCTTGTAAATTTTCCTGAACAATATTTTCCATAAATATTTTGTTAGCAGGAACATCTAAGTCGCCGTCCACTCTAACAATCGTATTATTCAAGAATTTCATATCATCTAAAATTCAATATTTTTTTTTAAAATAAATTTAATACATTTTATGAAATAATCATTGAGATATACATACCGTTAATAATAGCCAAAACCTTTGCTTCGCCCTGCCTGCCTTAATATTATTGCCTTTTTCCACTTTAATTTTGTGATTGCATTCACATATCTATCTGTAGGGCAAATACTCCTCAAAGGAAATATATCCGTACAACGTGGATTTGATTCCAACCACAACACTAACGCAAACATTTTTGTTCTAGGCATTTTTACACAAATTGAAATATAATAATTAAATTTAAATAGCACAATTTAAACCAAAACGAAACAGAACAAGTGAACCACGCAAATGATGAAATCACTCTACCGACGCCAACGCCATTTTGCTATTCTCGGGATTTTACTATGTTTCAAAAACCAGATGTTGATAACAGTGTTGTGCCTTTAGCGTGGAAATTTATAAATATACATTTGGTTCAGAATATTGGAAACACTTGGTAATCTTTATAACATAGTTTATTCACAAAAAAGTATTGGAAATTAATAGTTCTTGTATACGATGTATGTGTTATGGCGGTCCAAATCAGAGAGAGTTAGCCGGCTTCTTCTTTCCAAAAACCTGGCGTCCTGGGTTGCCATAGCAATCATGTTTGTCCTTCCCAAAGCCTCGCGTACTGTGTTGCCAGAGCAATGATATCTGTCCTTTCGAACTTCAGGACGGTGAACATAAGTGTCAGATGGCACAGCACCATCCCCCTTGGAAAGATTATAGTGCTAACTAGGATTCAGTACTATAATAATCATAAATCAAATCACAAATTATCGAAATTCACACTTGCAACCCAGAAAAATAGAAATAGAAATAAAATATAACTTAGTGCCAAAATATAAAAACTTAAAATTATGAAAATTACATCTAGATAGTTAAACTTAATCTAAAACATTTTATTAACAATGGTAAAAAAAAAATATTAACACAACTAATACTAATATATTACGCAAGGTTTAATCCTATTAATATGAACCTGTCTAGATAGTTGAACTTTATCTAAAACATTTTATTAACAATGGTAAAAAAATATAAATATTAACACAACTAATACTAATATATTACGTAAGGTCTAATCCTATTAATATGAACCTTTAATGATTTAGATCCACACAGCAAAGTATAATTAACAGGTGAATCTCTCGATTGAATCTCGTATGGACCAATCCATGGCATAACTAATTTACGGGACTTTCCTTTAGAATTGGATTAAATTCTTCAGGAGTAGCAAATCTCCAACATTGAATTCAGCTTCTTTAGAAGATTTATCATAATTTTGTTTGGAAGGTTCTTTAGAAGAAATTAGGTTTTGTCGAACAATATCAACAGCAGATTTTATTCTAAGTTTTATTTCTTCGGCATAGTTATCGAAGGTATATGGAGGAGATTGTGGTTTAGGATGTGAAGATGGAAGTTCGGGGTGTTATATCAAAACTTAATTTTTTTATAAGTACGTTTATATCCTTGATGGCCGCCTAATGGTGTGTGATGATACTCATTGATAATTCTTAATTGATCCGAATGGGTTAGAGGGTCTGAAGGCAGATTGAATATGGAAACATTGATCTTAGAATTTTTAAAAATAAATCTGATCATAGATCGAATTTCGCCTTGCTCTAGTAGTCTAGTCTATCCTCTGTTGATAGGCAAGGTAAGGCCAGATCTTTTAAATCTAATTCTAAACATAGCTCTCGTAATTTGATAAAACACTTAAATAAAATTTCATAAGTGGCTAAATCCGGTTGTCTTAATTTAGTTATTAAATAAAAACATAATATTTATCATTAAACTTAATATATGCTACATCTCTTACTTCTCTACGTTGGGTAACTAGTTCATTAATATGGTTAAATTTGATCTTAAAATTATTGAAAAATGTATTATTACTATTAAAGTCCTGAGGTGAATCTATACAAAATGACGTATTTTCTAAAAATTTAAAATTTGATTTAAAATCCTCAACCCTAGTATTAATTATAATATTGTTACTTAAATTATCTTCACCAGTTATATGAAAAATCATACTTAGGGCATCCGCATGTGGCGGATCCTTTCTTATAAACTTAGGGCATCCGCATTGGTGTTGGCGGATAATCTTATAAACTATCTTATAATCGTATTCCTCTAACTTCATACACCAATGCATGAGTCTGGAGCCTGGGTCTTTTAAATTCATATCAAGGGACGATGATCAGTAACTATAAAGAATTTAAACTATACCATAATAAATACCATAAATATACGCCCTGAAATGACGCACTGCCCAAACAGCTAATAATTCCTTATCTACAGTGGAATAATTTTCCTCTGCCTTATTTAATTCGGAACCAAAAGTGAAGGCGCATTCCGAGGGCTAGTACTGTGTTCTATGATATCATTTTCTAATAACTCGGATACTTGTTAATTGATTTCGCTCTTATGGCGATCTGGTAAACGATAGGGCTTAACATTAATAAGAGGAGTATGCGATGGAGTATGAATGCTATGTTCAATAGAAGAAGAAAAGGGAATTTGTCGCCTTCGACATAAAAAATATCACTAAAATTTGTACAAATTTCTTTAAGTAATTTACATTCAATATCATTTAAAACATCAGTTTTTAAAGCAAAAAAGATTTTGTCTATTCTATCCGGATTAGTATAAAAAGTAACTTGATTTATAAGTTTAGGGCTTTTAGAAATATGTAAAATATCTGACAAGGTATCTACATTAAAAATTGGTAAGTTTAAATCTACTTCCTTATCATTAGAATTCACATTATTAATTACACAAGCAAAATTTGACGGTGAAACTAGGGTACTAGCGACAAAAACTCCTGCACTTAATTCAGTTTTTTTAATTAATCCCACAGAATTGGTGTTGGTAGTAATTTGAACCACAGTTTCAGACCTTGAATTTAGTTTAATATTTGATGGAGAATATCGTAAAGGCAAAATAATTGAGTCATTGAATTTGAGTATTGAGTTCAAAATGTCGATACTTCCACCAAAAGATTTTAAGAAATCTATGCCCAATATACACCATGCCCTTTAACAGGCAACTTATCATTAACTGCATTAAATACAAAATTAACTAATTTATTCCCTAACTTAATATTAATATTGGCACTTTCCTATATAGTGCTTATTGTTGTACCAGAGACCCCAGAAATTTTGATTTTGTTTTCTAAACCGTCCCTAACGTCAATATCATCATTTAGAATGCCTATTTTAATTAAACTTATTTCCGCACCAGTATCTAAAAGTAGTAAATTTATGTCTTTTTCATTCGTACTCAAAGTTTTTAAACTAACAAAAAAAAGTTGGTTTTGACTAAAAATGCATGAAATATTTGCTTTCTTAAGTTCCCTAACAGTGTGTGAAACTTCGGTTTGGCTATTTGAAGCAACAGGCTCTACATTACTATCTACTACGTTTATCTTCGAGCGTTGTTGTTCATTATAGATTCTTTTACGACAATTCTTGCTCAAATGCCCAGACCTCTTACAATAGTTGCAAAAGATTTCAAATTTAATTTTAGGTTGAGCATTAATATTTGGCAAGACATTGATTTTAGGGCTAAAAGAGATCGAAGTGTTAGAACCAGACGTAGGTTCCTTCTCTTTAGCAAATTCAGCGGCTTCCCTAAGTGTCTGAAAGTTTTTCGCTTTAACGAGTAGTCTCGAGGAAGGCTGAAGGCCCTCCTGGAGAATATGCAATGCTTGGTCCCGTAAAAGTTCATTACAAAAAGAGCTTGAATTTGGAATTTTGTTACGTTTAATTGTTGCTTCAATCAAATCTGTTAAAATACGTTCTAACCTATTTTCGTAATCACTTAATAAATTTCATTATTAAAATGTTTTTTTTATTACACTTCATTATTATTTGTAATACATTTAATTATGCTTAATTATTTATATGAGAAATTGGAGATTTGACCTATCACTTATTCTGTTTATACATTTAAACAAACATATAAATGTAAACATTTTTCAGATGTTCTGCTAGTGGTCATGCGATGAGGTTATGTATTGTATATGTCAAAAATAATGTGTTTATTTATAGTACTTTCGATTCTAAAAGCGCTTGTGACTGTTTTTAAGTACATGGCAAGAGCTTTATGTACCTAAAAGCAGCTAGTTAGAAGCGTAGGGTCCTAATTAGAACTTATTTTTTGACTCGGGTAGACCTATACATCAAAGAGATAACAGAAATTTTTATGGAACGCGAATGAAAAGAAAAATAATTTAAATACCTTCCTGATCAAGTTGATTTCTGATACCAATCAGTCAGGACGGAATTATTAACTTTATTTTTAGTGATTCTTAGGTCTAAAAAGCTAATAGAGTCATCCGATTCAGTCTCACAAGTGAACTGCAAATGTTTATTAAAAGAATGAAGAGTCTAATGTGTCGACAATATGAAAATCGTCAAGGGACAACAGAACGTAATCAACATATCTATAATAAAGGTGAGGTGTGGAACAGAAAGATTAGATAAAACAAAATTTTCCAAAATTTGTAATGTTAAATCAGCCACAGGGGGGCTGATGCTAGACCCCATGGGCAAACCAAAAATCTGTGAATAAAATTTATCATCAAATTAAAAGTAAGCCTTAACAAAAATGAAATTTAAATTAGTCTTGAACCAAACCGAGTCAATCGAAGTGTGATGTTGGATATCGTTCTAACGGTCAGATATAGCTTCTAATGCCAAATCCCAAGGAATATTCGTGAAAAGGGAAATGAGATAAAAATAACAAAGGAAAAATTGGGAGGAATTGTAAAATTTTTA
Organism: Ctenocephalides felis; assembly: GCF_003426905.1. NCBI lineage: Eukaryota > Metazoa > Arthropoda > Insecta > Siphonaptera > Pulicidae > Ctenocephalides > Ctenocephalides felis. The sequence continues at coordinate 20,781 of NW_020536363.1, read as the reverse complement.
ACTGAACTAAAAGAATTGGGTACATTAAATTTTGATAAAATAGAAACCTTAGAGAGAATGGAGCTGATATGTTTGGAGAGTTTACTTAAGGGAGAATTTAAGTCAGAAACAATAGGTCTGAGGGGTAAATTAGGTTTATGAACCTTAGCAAGACAATACAACTTGGGAAAACTGGGATGAAAGACTTTTAAGGAAAAACCTAATGATTTGGAGATAAGAATAAGTTTGTGAGTTTGTCTGTTTAAATGATCGGTGGGGTCGTTAATTAAAGGTTTATAAAAAGTTTCGTTGTTTAATGAGTCGTAAGTTTTTGAAAAATAATCCGACCTGTCTAAAACCACAGTAAGATTGCCCTTATAGCTTTCTTGACTATGATATCTGGATTATCCTTCACAAACTTTTCGCATAATTTTAAATCTCTAAGGGAACTAAAATTAGAATTATTCTTTTTGATAAAAGATAAAAGTTTGCTACAACACATGGATCTAAATTTTGTTTCTTTATCTGGGTTATTCAATTTTTTTAAACCAAACTCCAAACTACTAAGTACCTTAATGAAATTGAAGTTGGATTTGAGAAGAGAAAATTTAGGACCAAGGGGATTGGTGTGTTAGAATAGTTTTTGAGCCACTTATCTATTAAATTTTCACTTATCAACGGTGCAATAGATTTATTAAAATTATCCAAAAGCTTATCAAATTTTTTTATATGAGCCAATTTTAATTTTGCAGAAAATCTGTCACATTTCAAATTTTCAAATTCTATAAAATTAACCAAAATGAAAGGTTTCAAAATAGAAGTTGAAACATTTTTTAAATTTTCAAGTTTAGATTTAAGAGAAGAAATGTAGGAAAAACTATTTTTAATTTCAAGTGACATAGCTTCAAAACTAATGTTATATAACTTTTAGTTAAAGGAAGGAGATGTTAAATGATTGAACTTAGAAAGCATTAATTTTGTGTCAAAAAAACTTAAGAATCAATTTGTATTTTCTGCAACGTAATAAAAAAAATTGTTTGATAATAGCTTTGATCAATATTAAATTTAAAGAAGAAAATGTGGAAAGTTTTACCCTGGTGTGGTATCCATAATGCAACTCAACAAAATTAAAGAAAGACAGCTGATCATTAGATGAAACAGGAACAAGAGGCTCAGAGTAATTTTGAACCGAAGACGGAGGAAGATGATCTTGAACAAAATTCCGAAGATGAAAGCCGAAAGGGTGAATCGAAAATCCACAACGATGCGAAGAACCAACATAATGATGAACAGGGAAAGTATAAGCGTACTAAAAATTGATCTTATATATATTATATTTAATAACAAATCAAGTGGTCTTTTTCTTTCCTGCTCTTTCGCACTCCATCTTTTTTATTTGCACTTTCTCTAGTATTTTTTTCGGATGATGCCTCTGTTTGCTGAACAAATCAACAAATTCGTTTTATGAATGTTTCATAATTACCAAACTGTTCATTATTTATTAAATTTATAAGCTCTTGTCCTGCACGTTTTATTATGACATATCGAGTCTCTTTATTATTTTCTGTACTCGTTTGCAGATCTTCTGAACTTCTAAAATTTTCACATTTTTGTATCATATTTCTTTCTAGCAATTCATGCTTAAAACGCGTATTTGATGGGAAAACTCTCACACATGCGTGGATGTGCTTACAAATGTATCATTAAATCAAATACTCTTTACAACGCATGTTTATGTATGAAAACAAATCTTACATGGTTCACATCTAATGCAAGTACTATTATAAGTTTGATTTTTCTTAATAACCGCATATGGCAAATTCTGTTGCCAATATATTTTATTGTGTTTTGGAACTGGTTTCTGTAATATCAGGCAATATTGTTGCGCTTCTCATGTGGCTTATTCGTATATCTCTCTATCTGGCCGATAGTAACATTCTATCTAATCTTCGGGTCCTTTGCTGAAAAGAAATGATTTCAAGAAGTAACACCATTTGAATGGCCTTATCCAATCTTCTAGAGCACTTTCTTTCAAAAACTCGACTTTTTATTTGATTGTGAAAACTTTCTAAATACATGTCAGTGTTAATTCTTATTCTTTTCCAATAACAATACGCCCAGGTAGTTGCTCATTTGCAGTAAACTTTGCTAAATTATGCAACAAATAACTTAACATTGTCGTCTGCCTAAAGTTCACTCAAGTAAGCATTTAATTTTTTCCAAAATTCTTTCTCATCTAAAATCTATTTTAATTCTACTAATTTCTGGTGAATGATTTCGCGTTTCTCTCTATTTGTGATCTTGTGTGATGCTGCTTTATCCAGCTCCTGGGAACATGCCAGCATCATAAAAGTTTATACTGTGGCTCACCCATGACATCTGACCATGCATTGAAATAAGCTGGAGAGTCACCTGTCATGAATGTCTTTGCTTTAATCATGCCTACTACTTTGGCAATTTCTTGAAAATATATTTTACATAAAACTTTATCCTGCCCGCAACTGGGATTTTGCTTCCAAATCCATCCACCGCAAGTAGTTTATTGAATTGTATTTGGTTGGGGTTTGGACAACTTTATTAACCTCGGATACTTCGAGTTCTTATTGAAAAAAAATGATAACTTGAGCTTATATCTTGGAACACACTTCTTGTTTATTAATATTTCTTTTATTTAATAATAGTTTACAAGTTGATTTCGGTGTTCACAACCCAGAACTCGGAAGGCAACTGCACTAACTAATGCAGGGTTACACAACCTTCTGCAATGCGCCAGGGATATGAAACCGTTATTTTAATAAAATATTATTATATTTTTATAAAATAAATGACAACGTTCATTACATAACAGCATGTAATAGTCTTAGGCATTGGTTCGATGTGTAGCATCAATGCAAACTCTATCGGCCCCAAAGTCCTTTAACATTATAAACTGCATTTTAGTCATTGCTAGAATGAAATCCTCATCTTGAAGCCCATAATTAGCTGTGCCAGGTCCAACATCTTTATGCAATGCAACCTTGAATCTATTATTTGTTCTCATCTCTTGTAATCACATTTTAACACTGACTGTATCAAATGAGGGTAAAACTTTTTTTTTGGCAAATGCTATTGACAGTAGAAAAATCGGAAGTTATGAATGGTGTTGGTGAATCAGGTGCTAGTGATGTATGAGGATTGATACTGGTATTATTAAAAATGTATTGTAAGATGTGAATCCCTGGGTGGGTGTATCGAAAACTAAGGCTTTCTCTGGCAAAAGATTCAGATATATCTTTATTATATAACTTGACTAAATTGAAAGGTTTTTTTATTACATCAATATCATTTAATGATTTTAAAGTTTAAGACTGCAAATGCTGAAATTTGAAATAATTTCATTCATTGGAAAAACGTGATTTGAGTTGTTTAATGACCATGTCCAATGCTCGATAAAATATATTCTCTTTGGACAAACTCTACGGATCTTGGAGAGGTTCATCTTCACATATGTAAAAAAAAATGTAAATTTGTTGAACTGCTTAAAATAAATTGCATAGCAATAATTTCTCTCTCCGCATCATAAAGTACGGCATTTGGCTCTACATCTTTTATTAGTTTTTGAACTCTACCATAAGTATCTTTCATTGTATTAACACCATCATATCCAGGTTCAATGTTTTTAGTGTTATTGAAGTTGTTGTTTCAGTTTCTCTATTAGAAATTCCATTTTTTCATACTATGTCAAAAAAAATTAAATTTGTTGAGCTGTTTAAATAAAAAAAATTGAACTCAACCATAAGTAGGTACTTTTCACATTGTATTAACACCATCATATCAGCCTCGGCACTTATTTAAAGGGATATTTTTGTCAGTTATAGATTTTTTTTTAAAATTGCTAAGGCAGTTTGATCCTTAACTTCATTAAACCCTAAAGTATCTTTTTAATTACAAGTGCTTTTGGGATCCCATTATCGCCTCTTTCGACCATACAATAACGGCAGAATTCATACATTTGATCAATTGTCGAAATGTCTTGAGTTGTATCGAATATAATCAAGTAGAATGGTACAGTATTTATTTTATTTATGACTGCATTTTGTACTTTTAGAGCCAAGACAGATATAAGCTCATTTTGTATAATAGGACTTAAGCATTTTACCTGGCCTTTTGTTTTATTTATTTATTCCTGTGATATGCGATCATATTTTTCTAATTATTCAACAATACTCAAAAAGTTTTCTTTGCCGCTTGAATCATTACTATCTACGTTTTTCTCTAATTACGTGAGGCTAAATTACACGGTAAAAGTATCAGAGTAGCATCAAGAAGCCTTGAAAGTACTTAAAAGATTTTTCCTTTATGATCACAGATTAATGCTCTTTAAATTAATGTAGCCGCTACTGTTGATATGTAATACATAAATCAAGATGAATTTTCGATATAATGTGCTTTTGTTGCTTCTACAATATGTTTCCAGTCACCAAAGCCTCCAATCCAAACATTTTGCAGTTGTCTATACCCGAATCAAAATGAATTTTTACATGGCTTTCCAGCCAGTAAAATGTGTAATTCCGTATCTGTCTCTTGGTGTTTGGCTATTTCTTCAGCAGTAAGTTTGGTAGGCATTTGAATGGTCTTAATTTTGGAATGGGTGCCTGCAACTATGTTTTGATCACCTGTGACATAGACTATGTCCGTGGAGAACTGCGAAATGTACTCTAGTTGAAGTCGCTGCCTGTCTGAAGCTATATCCATTTTTAACAAAATATATTACAAGTTAAATATTGAATGAAAAAAGGTAGCTAACAATTAAATAAACAATTCTTTCGATAAACGATTAATAACTATGAATATAATTTTGTTCGTATATTTTGTAAATATATAAATAATATTGCTTACCTTGGCATAACCTTATTTCAATAGTTCTTACTAATTGCGGTTAATCGAACTCTAAAATATAAATAATATTTGTAAGATTGACAGAAGTTTCGGCGAAGCTTGCAGTTTTATTTGAAAAACACCCGCTAAATGTTTGACATTAGTTTCGCAGTTCACGATTTTAAACTGCCCTATAGCCGATGCATTAAATATTTTTGTCAGTAGTTCTACCCGCTGTCTATATGAAGTTTGGTATATTGAAGTAATGCCGTTTGATATTACCTCAAAAATTAACACTTTCGACTCGGGAGTCGGACTGCCAGTCGGTACGCTGCGCTCGGAATATTATAGTGCTATACTTATCTCTCAACTCGGAATTTTTGTTTGTATCGGATTTTTTCAAAATGTGGTTATATTGCTTTTAAATATAGTTATTATGATAATAAAATAGAAAATTTTGATAATTAAAAAAAAATGCACTCAAAACCATGCTATATTGTTTAAAAAAACATTTTTTCACAGATCTTTATTAGAATTATGGGGATCATGAGCTAATAAATTAATTTTGTTATATATTTATTTATAAAATTAATAAATCAATCAATAAATGAATGTAATAGTAAATTAATTCTTAAAAAATAAAAAAAATTAAATGTAAGTTTAGTTTGCGACGAGTCGTCGCCGACACGATTTGCCGCCGGAGCGGCGGCATCCGAGATTAACGGTAAAACATATCATGCCGCCGGAGCGGCATCCGAGTCGAAAGGGTTAACTTAAACAAGGCATTTTTGTCGACATTGACCTCAAAATATTTCAAAATAATGCTGTTGTCTTGTCCTGCGGCTAGTAGCACTTAGAACAAGCTGTCAATAGCGCAATATATATATATATATATATATATATATATATATATATATATATATATATATATTACAGAATTTTATGATATGAGTGGAACGAATATTAAATGTTTAATATGAACAAAGCAGCACTCAAATTTTTTAATACAACTTTATTTTATGATTACAAATGTTTCGAGACCATGGTGTGCCTCATCTTCAGTGCTATTTCAAAAAACAGTTACTTATTACTATACATTCTTTAATGTTTTATTTAAAACTATATTTAACTTTTGAATATAAAACACCAATTATTCCTTGCATTGACAAGTGACAATTATTTCATTCAATGCTTGACACGGTACTAACCGAAATGTGACATTTACAGAATTATTCGAAACAAATCTGAAGTATCTAGACGGAGACAGGATGGGTAACATTAAAATGTAAAACAAGAGGAAAGCGCTCGCATACAAAAACCGATAAGTATGAAAAAAAAAACAGATCAATTTATTGAAAAGAATAAGATAAATGAAAAAATTATAAATTATTATTGATGTTTATATAAGTGTCGTGTAAAATATTTGTGTCGGTTGTCAGATTTATGCTATTGTTAGTGCGAACTATTAGCATTGATTCTGCCATGCTCCGTTTAAATAAGTCTTTTTCATGGAATAAGATTTGGGGATTGTCAAAATCAAACTTATGGTTGTTGATATTAGCATGATCCACAAGTGTACTTTTAAAATTTTTGTTATCTATTTTTTCGCATTGTAATTCATGTTGCCTGAGTCTTTTTTCTAAGTTTTGGCAGGTCTGGCCAATATAAGAGCAATTACAATCCAAACAATTTACTTTATAAACTATATCTTTCTTTTTGTTAAAGGAGTTTCGTCTTTAATGTTGGAATATAAAAATTTTAATTGTTTCAATGAAGAAAAAGTAATATGAATATAGTGTTTTTTGAATAGTCTTTTTGATAATTTGTTAAAATTAAAAAAATATGGAAAATTAATGAAAAAAGTTTTTTCGGGAATACTTGTTTGGCCATGATCTTCCGGTTTCTTATCAAAAGGTTCAAGTAATTTAGCGACTCTGTTTTTAATAATTGGACATATTAACTTACTTGGAAAATTATTGCCAAGTAGGATCGTTTTAACTAATTTTATGTTTGTATCATAGAACAGAGGATCAGATAATAAAATAGCGTGATCTACAAGATTTAAAATGGTAGAAATTTTTATATTGAGAGGAACATGCGTATTAAAGTTAATGTACCTCCCGGACCAACTATCTTTTCTGTACCAATCTGTGAAACATACACCGCCTCTATTAAATAAAGTTGCCTCTATTAAAATAAAGGTGTATTAAAAAATCTGAGAAAGAGGAAGAACTTGATTTTGAACAAGAATTGTTAAGGTATGAAGAACTGTTTAAATTGTTATGTAAAAACTCTAATGTATTTTTAATGATGTTATCATAGATAAGGAAATAGATAGAAAACTTGGGTGATATTCCGGAGTCAACGAAATAATAGTACATTACGACGCTAGAGGCGCTAGTGTTCATAGCAGGTTTTAGAACTTTTTGCAAAAGGTTTAAATACCAGATAACTTTGGTTTATGTACATGCCGATAGATGCTTTCTTGACATATTTTCTTTTTTGAATTATTAACGGTTCTTTTAATGCTCAATAATTGCTATATAAAAACATACTTGTAAAGAATATTTAGAAGTTTGGCTCTGAGACTGTTTTCGACACAAACATCTTGCATAAAAAAATCGACTACGTTGCTGCATTTACAAAACAAATCATAAAATTTCTTCCCTGCTACGAAAAAAGATTTTCCAGTGTAATCTCTTGATTTAATGTAAGACGGCTTATCATCATTGATGGGTTCTGATAAGATGTCAGATGTACATGTCGAGCATTTTTTAACTAACTTCATTAACTTTTTGGCGTAAAAACCAGCAACATATGCGTTTGCTGTTTCCTCGTACGCATTCAAATCTCCGAAAGGAAAAAAATCAGGAATAATAGTTTCCTGCTCAAGGGCTGCAATATCATTTGGGTCTTTATCATCAATTAAAAATGTTTTAAAGGGGCCGAATATGCCAGTATTATCATCATCTTCACAATTTGCAGACGGTGAATGATATGATGACAAATTATTAATTATTAAGGTTTTGAAGGCTGCAATAAAATTAAAGCAATTCAAATTAGTGTTACAACCGCCCTGGCTTCTGACAATACTAAACAAAATTTCCAGGGGATCCTGGTTGAAATATCTTAAACATAAATGATCAAACCCCGCCTTATTTAATTTTGACCAAATATATCGTAAACGCTTGAGAGTATCAATCCAATTTTTGACGCATGGTGGTTTTGTTTCTGATGTAGCAGACCCCTTCTTTCTAACAAAATACAAAGAAATCAATACTTGCTCCGCATCTATCCCAAATTTTAAATGTTCTGATTCATTTGTTATAGCGCATCGGAGATAGTTACCCGTTTTTAGACTTATTGATACTCCGTTAACGCTGTCAAACAAGCAGTCCATGAACTTCAAAAATTCACTAGTGTCATAGGTAGTTACCGAAGCATCAACCCTGGTAAAATATGAATTTTGAAATCCAATGGCTACACGCTTTGAGAACACTTGTACCGCTAATGATACCTTCATGACTTTCCAACATTTTTGATAAATATGTTGAGCGGTTAAAGTGTGACAACATCGATATATGCTTAAAACTTAGAGTCATACTCATAAAAACTCAGAATATCACTCCAAGCAGCTTCGAGTTGTACCCCCTTTGTGCTGGTAAATTTAACATTACATTTTGCAAAGTTATTCCTCATACACTTCAACATATGTGGAGGATCAAACAAAGGAACTATTTAATGTCCGTTTATTTCGAATTCTAATCTATTATCATCATTATTTACTAACATAACGTTTATTAGTCTCATTTATAAGCATGCTAACAGCTTTGCGATTTGCGGGGTATTGATCGCAAACTGTTGCCACAATGTTTAAATCAATACTAAGTAATTTTTTTACTACTTCTTCAATGCAGCATTTCAAATTGAAAGCATTCACACCACCATCAGGAAAATAAAAAAACAACTGGCCATTTCTACTTGTTCTTTAAACCCTTAATCATAAACACCAGTGCGTGGTCAGCAAATGCTTCAATTTTACCATTAGCAAGCTCTTAAAAGCTACAATATAATCTTTTGTGCAGTCATATGTTAGGAAAGTTAAAAGTGAAATTTCGTCAAACATAACAACGCAATAATTATCTTTATCATCACTCAGATGAGATAATGATGATTGCAATGTTTTAAAAATGCTTTCGTTAATGCCACTATGCATTGGAACTTTTGTAAGTAACTTTCGCGAAGATGTTATCGAAGGCAAAATAAATATGTCTCCAGAATCTATAAGCTTTTGGACTTTTCTTTGGTAGAGACAAAGCAAGTACTTTTTCGTCTGTAGTGAATCTCCTTCCTTGAACTTTTTCGAGTGTTCTCTAAGCTGACATGTTATGAATTGACGTGCTCGTTCGTTCAAGGTTTCAGGAATGTGGGAAAATTGTTTCGCATACATCACACTTCGACGTAGCCTTGTATGACTTACATTTTTTTTTGTATTCTGAGCATGTCCTTTTTCATTTTTTTTGATAAAAGGTATAATTTTTTTGCCTTTGGTGTCAGACAGGACACTCGTTTCACTGAAAATAAACATGATTTAGCATTATTTTTAAATAGAGAGACTATTGAATAGTGATGATTTTTATTATATTTATTCACCCGTATTACGTGTTGGCTTGACATGTCCCTGATTTTCCATTGTATTGGACACAAATTCTTTATTTGCTACAACTTTATCAAAACTTGCAGAACGTTCCTTACTGTTATTTTGTGGCAAGCTTTCCGAAGTATAACTTTCCGCCTGGTTGGAAATGTTATTTGTGCTCAAACAATGTTCTCCCAATAATCGATAATTAACAGTTTTCTTTTTAATTGTTTTCATATTAATACCAAGCTCTAAAAATTATGAAAAATATATGATTTTACTGTATATTAAACTTTATTTTTTTATTGAAAATACTTACGAAACGTTGCTCTATCCAAAAGGCAATTTTCTTCGTCATATGGGTCTCCATGAAATCCTGAATATCCTCCATATCCTGAATAGACAATAATAGCTGACAAATTGTTAACAAAATATATACATTTGCATATTATATAACATTACATTCTTTGCAATACTAACCAGGCATATTTAAAGTTGGCAAAGCGTTAACTTCAAGATTTGTCATATTTTTCTTTTGTGGCTGTGTTTTGCAACAATCTGCAAAATGATTGTCGCAAACAAATCGATTTATTCGCATTTTTTCAATCTCCACATCATCCAATTTTGAATTATTCACTCGCCTAATCCAAATCTCATACATCTATAATATTTTGCTTTTGAACCTATTGAAGAAACACAATATTACATTTTACATACCTTGTCATTCCTTGTTGGAAAACCATGTAATCTCACTATTTTCTTATTTCCTACGCAACCAGGAAATAACCCTAACACCCTCACTGCACTTTTATAACTTTATATAGAAAATTCTTTAAACTTCACCAACTAATCGAAAATTATATCAGAACGAACTACGAACGTAATGGGGATTTACGGGATTTTCCGGCACAGTATGGAGAAGGGGTTTATGGGAGGGATTGGAATTGCTCGTATTCATCATAGCGTTCGACTTACGCATGACGGGAGTGGATACTCGCGACATCTGCGCTAAGTAGCGTCGTAAGCGCGAATCATGCAAGCGATCACGGACATTTGTTAGAAGTTTGCGCCTCATGGATGTTATTAACTAAATTTGACGGACAAAAATTATTATTCAAAACAGAACAAATTAAAATTAGGATTTTTTCCCTAAAAAATCCCTTATATATTTAAACTACCATTTCTATCACCCCAAATCGACTAAGATTGCATCTATCATCAACTTATTAGATCATGCCATCCTTCTTTCTCATCCATCACATTGGGAAAAAATATTAATTTAATATATTCTACCCTTCAAAATAATTCCTATCCACTACAACTTTTACGCTCAGTAATAAATAATAGATTACCTTTTCTTCGTAATAAATTCCGTACATCTTCCTTATTTACCTCCCAATCACAACAAAATAGTATCATTTCACAAACCCTTAATCCTATTTCTGAAAATTCACTATCTCTCAATTCCTTCATCTCATTACCGTATATTGACTGCCTTTTTCACTCCTGGAAAAAACTTTTTTCATCCGTAGGTCTGAAGCTAGTGTGTTCGACTGGACACACTCTCACAGACATATACACTAATTTAAAAAATCCTACCCCTATTTGCCGCACGTCAAACGTCGTATATGTCATTGATTGTAATGATTGTTCAAGTTGTTATGCTGGAGAAACTTCACAATTTCTCTCAAAACGAATGCGCCAACACGAACTTAATAGTTTAAACAGGAAACAAAATAAAACCATGATCACCGAACATGTCTCCAACTTTAAACATTCTTTTAATTTCACCAATCTAAGAGTTATCCATCGAGAAGCCAACACTTTACGCAGAAAGTTCGCTGAGAGTATTTTCATACAAATATTACCTGCCATTAACAAACGATTTGATTCGGCTTCATTTTGCAATATCTACCGCGATGCTTCCAATAATTTTTTCAATATGCGCAATACATCCTAACACTTCTTTTATGTATATATATGTATGTATGTGTATATATGTGTATGTGTATATATATATATATATGTGTGTGTGTATATGTGTGTATGTGTATATATATGCATATATGTATTTATTTATTTATTTATTTATTATACGCCAATCAGCTATATACAGTTAATTATATAGTAATGTAACACATACAAACACACATACGGGCACCTATACATACACTCGTACATACATACGTCCGCACATGCACTTATATGTAGACTCAAACACACTAGTAATGCTAACAAATTCTAATAAGTATTATTTCTTTTGACAATGTTGATAAATGTATTATGTGATGAATCAAAAAAGTTTAGTTTTGAGCACTGTTCATTGACCACCATTGCTACTCTGTTCATTGGACCGTTCAATATATAGTTTTTCGTCGTTTTTGAAGTCTGCACAATACGGTTTGTTCTTAATCCTTGTCTCGAGCATATCAAATTAATTTTTGCTAGAATCTCAGGAGAATCAATTGAGCCATTTACTGTCTTATGAAAAAAAATAAGATCAGTAATTTGTTGTCGTTTGCTTAGGTTAATATCCTCGCATTTCAGTAAAAAAATTTCGCTTTCATGTGCACTTATTCTTTTTGATTGCGCAAAGTGCTTAAGGTATTTTTCAAATTTCCTTTGTTAAGTTTGTTGCTTGATAATTCAGTGTGAGGTGCCCAAACTATGGAGTTATATTCTAGAAAAGGCCTGACGAGTGTGGAGTACAGAATGCATAGTGTGTCTATGCTGTGGAAATCTCGACCACTCCTGATGATGAAGCTAAGTGTTCTTAGGGCTTGAAGAGAAATTTTGTTAATATTCTGTGAGAAGTTTAATTTAGTGTCAAAAATAACTCCAAGATCTTTTATAGAAGTCACTGAATTTATTTTTTGGTTTTCTAAATGGTGATCTTGTTGAATTGAATTATGGGATCGAGATAGTATCATTACTGCGCATTTTTTAGCATTTAACTTGAGTTTATTACTTATACACCAGTTGTTCAATTGCGCAATGTCTTGTTGTAACGATAATCTATCATCATCACAATTTATAGTTTTATAGATTTTTGGTGTTGATATTTATGGACAAGGCTGGGTGATGAGCGTCCTCATGAGTTAAAGCATGAGAACGCTCTACAGTTGCGTGTATATTACTGAAGCACAAGTCAAGCGTTTTTCCACTATGATTTTGAATGTTGTTAAATTGCCGATAGTTTAGTAGTGACAACTCTTCATAAACCAAGCACGAAGAATGTTCTTGCGGTAGGCTGCTGAGTAAATTATAATCGCCTGCGATTAATATACTTGCTTTTGAATATTTTTTGGATACTGATCTTATTGCAGATATATGCTCTTTATAAATTTCTACAGTTGATTTAGAAGGTAGGTAAACACAGCAGATAATTAGGTCGTGTGGCGCAGTTTTAATTTTAATTTTTCATATTATTATTGGGAAGTGCAAGCAACTCCGTTGAAAGACTCCGCTTCACTGCCACGAATACACTACCACCTTTCATTTTTATCACTGATTTGATCTCTATCGCACCTAAAAATCGCATATGTGTTGTCGATTACCTCGCCATCAGCAATATCAGACTTTAGCCATGACTCTGTAACACAAATTACATCACTCACACTCACAGAAGATGACGCTCGAAACGTGTTCAGTTTTGTTCTAAGACCCCTAGTGTTTTGATAGTAGATTGATAAGCCGCGTTCAAGATGTTCTTTCCTGCGATGACCCGCGGAAGGAGTGTAGCTTCACTATTTTAGGGACACCATTTATATATTTGATCGTTTTGTCTGCGTTTTCCATATCTGAGTTTAGTTCGTTTCGCAGCATTTTCAGATGACTTAATTGTCTGGGCGTCATGTCATGTTTCATAGAAATCCCATTTGTATGTTTAGTTTTTATTCAGATTCGGGCGGTTGTTTCGGATGGGGTTTCAATTAATAATGGCCTGATTTTACCTGTGGTTGGTTTTCCAAGACGACGAACTTTGATGTCTTTTGTTGCAATTTGTGTGTCTTGTGGCAAAAGCTTAGTAATACTTGTCAAGTCGTCTTGTAATCTGTCCTGTCCATTAGTTTCATTTGACTCTATTACGTTGAACACTATTACATTTTTTTCGCGTCTCTTATGATCGTTAAATTCGGCGTACATATCATCTGCACTTACAAACTGTTCTTCAAGCGTTTTAACTTTCTCCTCAACAGATGTCACTTGTGTTTTCAGTTGCTTACATATATTATTAACTAAATCATTTTGTTCCGAAATTTTCAGAAGTTCCGTTCTAATGGCGGTAAGATTGCTTTCAACCTCACTTTTGAACGGAATAAAGTACTTACGAAATAACTTTTCCATTTCACTAATGCTAGAGTCATCTCTGTCGTCTGACGTCGTGGCCCTAACCTCACTTTTGCAAAGATTGTATTTCCATTCGTTGCCGTTTATTCTGTTATCCGTCACAATTTTTTTTATGTCTTTAGATTTAATTTTTAAACACTTAGCGTGGAACCACCTTTCACAACTCACACACTGTATATTAGAAATATTGTCATTAATTTGCTCAGAGCATAAATCACACACGAGTTTACTAGGCGCCATCTTGTCACTTGATGTGTATATATATATGTGTGTGTTTACATTTATGTGTATATGTATGTGTGCATGTGTTTGTATATATATATGTATGTGTATGTGTATACATATATGTAATTGTTGTTTTGCGTATATATACATATATATATATTTTATGTTATAATTTTTTATATAATAACTTGCTCCATAACTAATATCGTTTTATAGTTAATATTTATACTTTTGCTTAATAAATTTCTCTTCATCACATATTCATCATAGTTTTATTATATTTCTATATTTTCATTTTTATCCACATATTATGTTTAACCGTTGATTATGGATTGTTTCTACATGCCATATTTTTTTTATGTTCCTACTGCGCATGATCGTTGAGAAAATCTTCGTAATATGAAACCACTAAAATTCTCTCTATCCCGTTCTCTCATCCAATGACGATACAGTTTCCACTATTTTCCGCAAACACGTACGCACACATTTTACTCTCGTACACACACGTAATACACACTCCAAGCTGACAACATGTTCGTTTGGAATAAACTTTTTTATAACAAAATATATTATTTATTTTAATTTTAAATTTTTCTAAAATTTATCAAAACTCGACGTTCTATCAATTTTTTGTTTCATTTTTTTTTTTTTTTTTTTTTTTTTTTTTTTTTTTTTTTTTTTTTAAAAAAACAAGTGCATGTCAGATTGAATTTTACGGTTTATTAAAATTGCATGAAAAGCTTACAAAAGTGTACAGATAATTAAATAATTGCTTACAAAAAACCATACATAATCGAGACTCTAATGTGCGTTTGTGGAATCAAGAAAATGTCTTACATTTCAATCAAGATATAGTAGCGAATATGGAATCGGACAGTAAACCATCAGAAATCCCAAAACTTCGAAAGACCGTTATTGGATCCAGCAAATACAGCAAGATACCTCGCGAAGAAGGTCGGACCAATATGTTTACATCGGAAAAGGTCTCGCTGCGTTCAACTTCATCAGTTTCTGACTCAAGACAGGAAGTAATATCATCTAGTAATAGTGCATCTACAAGCCTCACTCAACCACATTCTGATGTCAAGAAACCTCCTAATTCATGGCAAGTAGTCAATTTCAAAAAAAGAAAAACTTCATTTGAACCATTAGGAATAGATGTCAAAATTCAAAACAGATTTTCGGCCCTTTCAACAATAGAAACAGCTAATGATGACAACTCAGTTAAACCGGCTCCAGTCAGTAAGCCCCCTCCAATATTTATTTACGGAGTTGACGATATTAATGATATGTCTAATCAATTAAATGAAATAATTCCGCACGATCAATATTTCCTGAGAAGTTTAGCTAACAATACATTTAAAATTCTATGTAATTCTGTCGACCATTTTCGAACTTTATCCAGACATCTAAAAGAAACTAATGCCGTATATCATACATATCAATTAAAAGAAGAGAAGGCTTATAGGGTTGTTCTTAGAAATGTACACTTTTCAACAAGCACAGATGCAATTAAATTAGAACTATTAAAACAGGGTCATGTAGTACGTAATATCCTAAATATTAGACATAGAATAACAAAAGAACCTCTTAATATGTTTTTTGTTGATCTGGAACCAAATAGAAATAACAAAAATATTTATAACATTTATAAATTATTCAACTGCATAATACGCGTCGAACCACCGAGAAAGTCCAACAACATTATACAATGCACTCGCTGTCAACTCTATAATCACACCAAAAAATACTGCAATAGACCATTTGCTTGCCTAAAATGCGGTGACAATCATAATACTAATGCTTGTACCAAAGATCCGAATGCTCCGGCATGTTGTTATTTTTGCGACGGTGCTCATCCAGCTAATTATCGCGGTTGCTCATACTTCCAAAAATTAAAGAACAAAGAAACAAAACTCCAGTAAATCAATCAGTCATAAATCCAAATCCAAATAACCAAAATTTTAAAAATTATAATAATTCTAATTCTAATAATAAAATAAACAACATTTCTCCGGTCTTAAATCCAACAATTCAAAATTCATCCTATGCAGACATTGCAAAAAAACAATTACTCTGCTTCTAATCATTCACCTTCAAATCCCGATTCTGATTCTCTAGCAACACTTATTTTAGAATTTAAAAATATCTTCAATCAGCTTTTGCAACAGAACACCATAATAATAATATGTTACCACGTTAGTCAACAACAAAAGCAATGGCAAAAATAATTAAAATTGCTGAATGGAATGCCAACGTTTAATACCTCACAAAAATGAAGTAGAATGTTTTTTAAAGTTAAACTTAATAGATATCTTATTAATCTCCGAAACTCACTTCACTGAAAAAAACTACTTTAAAATTTATAACTACACTACTTATAATTCAAATCACCCAAGTGGCAGGGCTCGCGGCGGTTCGGCTATATTAATCAAAAATAATATAAAGCATTTTGTTCTACCAAATATTTCTGATGATTTTCTACAAGCAACTCAAATTTCTGTTGAAACAAATTTATATAATTTTTGTGTTTCTGCTGTTTATTGTCCACCAAGATTCAAAATTTCTTGTGCTCAGTTTTCTTCATTTTTCTCTCAATTAGGTAATAAATTATCATTGGTGGTGACTTTAATTGTAAACATATTGCCTGGGGTTCTAGACTGACTACAGCCAAGGAAAGATTCTTCATGCAGCCATAGGGCAAAATAACCTCTCCTTTATTCAACTTGCAGTCCAACTTATTGGCCTTCTGACCCTACTAAAGTTCCAGACCTTTTAGATTTTTTTATTGTGAAAGGTATTGATCTTTCAAATCTCAATATTGAATCTAGTTACGATCTCTTTTCAGATCATTCTCCAATACTTGTGACGTTTAGCACATTTCCTACTCCAGTTATCAACAATCATATTCTACACAACAATCTTTCTAACTGGATTCAATTCAAATCCATACTTGATTCAAAATTATTTCCAAAATCTAGGCCTACAAGCGTTATTGATATAGAAAATAATATAGATTATTTTTCTGAGATTATACGTGAAACAACCAAGCAGATCACCCGAACATTATTCCAGAAATGATAATCTAATAATTCCGCAAGAGATTAAGAAGCTAATTGCACAGAAACGAAGAGCAAGACGTACCTGGCAACATTCTCATCTACCAACGGATAAGACATCGCTTAATCATCTCAATAACACGCTGAAGAAAAAAATGAAAGAGATGGAGAATTGTACATTCAGGTCGTATATATTGCAGCTAAATAGGTACGATAATTCCATATGGAAACCAATCAGAAACAAAAGTAAACCCCTACAACAAAACCCTCCTCTGAAAATAACCAACCAAAACGGATTCATTTGGGCAAAAAGCAACGAGAGAAAAAGCGGAGGCATTTGCTGATCATCTAAGTAGTATTTTTAGCGCTCGAAATATATCCCAGAATAATTTAATTAATAATTTCGTAAATCAACCCATACATTCTACACCGTTAGGACATTTTTCACCAAATGATGTTATGTGAAATAAAAAGGATAAAAAATAGATCTTCGCCGGGTATGGATAAAATTACTCCAAAGATGTTAAAAGAATTGCCTACAAAAGGTATTTTATATATAACGAATATTTTCAACGCCATACTTCAATACAATTATTGGCCCACAGCGTGGAAGACTGCAGAAATTATTATGATCGCTAAACCAAACAAAAACCATCACACTGCTAGTTCATACCGTCCTATCAGTCTTTTATCGATATTATCGAAAATTTTAGAGAGGCTTTTGTTGCAGAGATTGTCAGAAGATCATCCGAATGATAGTTGGATTCCTCATCATCAGTTTGGCTTCAGAAAAAATCACTCTACAATTCAACAATGCAACAGAACGGTGTCTCGTATTCTTGAAGCCATGAATAGAAAGGAACACAGCGTAGCCGTATTCTTAGATGTCAGTCAGGCTTTTGATAAGGTTTGGCACTCAGGACTCCTATATAAAATCAAAACAACTTTTCCAAACTACTTCAATATCTTAAGCTCATATTTGCTTAATAGAAAATTTAGAATCAAAATTAAAGATGTGACTTCGAGCATCAGAAATATAGAATGCGGGGTACCACAGGGCAGTGTGCTAAGCCCTGTACTTTATCTTCTTTTCACAAACGATATGCCCACAGATGATCTTCTAACCATATACACTTACGCCGATGACATAGCAATTATTTCATGCAATTCCGATATTAGAACAGCAACTTGTCAGTTACAAAATTATTTATCTAGTCTCGAAAAATGGTTTTTAGATTGGAATATCAAAATCAATATCGAAAAATCTCAGCACATAATTGTTTCTCTAAAACATCACAACAGTCCACCTATCATCATGAACAATTCAATATCCACTATGCAATTCTGTTAAATATTTAGGCATGCACATTGATTCGAAATTGACATGGAGAACGCACATTGAATATAAAAAGAAACAAATCCAACTGAAAATAAAAGATTTTTACTGGCTTTTTGGGAGGAAATCTGAAATCTCTCTCGATAACAAGGTACTTTGTATATAAAACTATCATAGTGCCCATTTGGACTTATGGAATCGAACTATGGGGTTGCTCATGCAATCTAACATAAACATCATTCAAAGGTGCCAGAATAAAATTCTGCGTATCCTTACTAATGCGCCTTGGTATATTTCGAATTTTTGCCTACATAAGGATTTGAAAATCTCAACAGTCAACGAAATGATCAAGATTAGAAGTTCATCTTTCAACAACAAATTAATCCAGCATACAATCCTACAATTCAAGCGATTCAGAGACCGATAAGAAGATTGAGCAAGAAATGGCCTTCCGATCTACCAAACACCTAGCCCAATGTCTGCACGCGTCCTGACGTAGTACGCGGCATACATCATCACGTCATCGTTCATTTATGTTATTATTTTTGTATTACTGTTTTAATTTAATTTTTATTTTAACTTTTTTCATTTTATATTCAATGTATTGCATTTTGTTTGTGTTGTTGTTTTTTTTGCTCATATCAATTTTGTAAATAAGACATTAAAGTCTTGATTACAAAATAAATTGTAATAAAAAAAAAAAAAAAAAAAAAAAAATATATTTATTTTTTTGCGCAATTTCGTGTGGTTTTTTTTTTTTTTAATTTATTGTATGGTGAGGTTTCTTTACATTTGTTTATTTTATGGTTGTTTTTCATATATACTTTTCATATATTCTTTCACAATATATATATATATGTTTTAAAATAATTTATTAAATTGGTTAGATTTATGTTTTTTACATGTGTTTTTATTTATTTTTGTCTGTAATTATGTATTTTTTATATTGTCTTCAAATGTAATCCTGAAATATTAATTATAGCACCGAAGATGGGTCAAATCAAGACCCGAAACGTATGTTCTCTGAATAAAACATTTTCTTTCAATAAAACTGTTTTTAATTGCTGGATGGATGCCCAAGAAACAATTTTACCATATTATTTCACCATCTGAAGAAAAAACTTTCGCTTTATATATATATATATTATATATATATATTTATATATTATAAATATTTTAGTAATTTAGTTAACATAGTAAAACTAATAATGTCTAAAAATTGCAAAAACCGCGATAAATATTTTTTCAAAATGCGTAATAGATAGGCAGATACAACTTTATTATTAAAGCAGAAATATAATTTATCAGTATCGCCTGGGCAAATAAAAATATTAACAGATATTAGTCTAGAAGTGATCACAGAAATAAGTAGAATGCTTAGATCAATGAAAGACAGTAATAATAGAAACGTTCCAAGCACTAGTTATTATTTTGTTCAAATTGAAAACGGGAAAATCTAATCAAGTCATCGCCGGCATTTTTAATATTTCAAAGAGTCAAGTCTCTCATTATTATAAATAGATTTTAATTGGATTTGAAAAAAAGATATATTAGAACAAAATTTTGAATTAGAATCTTTTACTAGAGACCAATTAATTTCGGAAACATCATACAACGCACAAAAAAATTCTGGGATCAACCAATGAGTAATTAATAAATTAATATGTGATGGTACACGTATATACGATATAAAAGAGCGCGAATAATGAATATGAAAGAAAGTCTTTTTCTGGCCAAAAACGGGCACCACTATGGAAACCATGTACAATTTGTACAACAAATAGTTTCATAGTTGATTTCTCAGGCCCATATCTGGAAACACGAAATGATGCCACAGTCATGAAAATTATACTAAAAGATGCACTTTTTTGCAAAAAGATGATGTTCTCTTGGTAGATCGCGGTTTTCGTGATGCTCTAACGGATATGCGCTCTTATGCCATGCATCTAATTTCGAATTAGAGAAGATAAAGAAGAAAATGTTTTGTTCCGAATAAAAAAACGGCGAGTTTTCAAAAAGACTAAAATATTAGTAGTTTGATAGGAACCAAGAACACCGAGCATTGCAAACCATATGAAATCTATGAAGGCATTATGAATTGTGTAAACCTCATTGAAGAATTTCTTTCAAATGCACATATTCATTTCACTGACTATGCTGTCAATAGAGAGAAAATCAAACGCTCAGCGCAATTGCTTCCAGGAAGTAAATCATCTATTATACATTCACGACTAACTAAAATAAAAAAAAAAAATTAGTGCACACGTTTAAACGAGGTTTTATATCGAGAGACCTAATGTATGATTAGTTTTGCATCTCACAACCGAAGGCTATCA
>NW_020536362.1:24233-54262 GCF_003426905.1 Ctenocephalides felis | reverse complement strand
TTTGTGGGTTCTTTGCGACTTTTATTTGAAAAAGTTTTTTTATAAAGGTATCCATCAAGTTATTAAAAAAGGATAGCTACGTTATTTTTACAATTTTTTAAATTAATTTTATAAATGTTTCAAGTCTCTTTTAGAACAATCTTCAGTGTACAAGAATAAACATGTACATAGTGTTATTCTATTTATAAAATAGTATATATATTGATTTTGAAAATACTAAATTTTCCTTAGTTTATAACTTTAGCCGAACTGTAAGGATTTTAAGAAACATCAAAACTTTTTTATCTAAAAAGTTACTAGAATTCTGTGGAATATACCGGCGATCTGTATTTTAAATTTTTTTTATTATTGATTTTATAAATTTGAATGTTACACAGAGGCATGTATAATATATCAATATTATAAATATTATATGCGTCTGATATAATCTTATAATTTTAACAGTTTTCTTTTGCACGATAACTCGAATATTACGACTTGCACATATTTTTTATGATAGTCGTTTTAGTTTCGTATTTATTTAAGATAAAATATATTCAATATTTCTGTTAATTTTTTGCATTTATTTGCATTCTTTGCCAATTTCATTGTTGTTATTATTAAAATATTATATATAAAGAATTTGAATTTTATCATTGTTTTTTTACGATATCTATACCAACTGTAATGAAGCTAATAAATTCTAGGGATAAATTATTGTGAAATCAGAATACAATAATTATTTGTTTGGTTTCTTACAATTTTCTGCTATTTTAAATATAATTTTGCTATGTATAATATGGTTAAATTAAAAAAAGTTTCGATTTTAATTTAATAAGATAGTATATTTCTTGGCCTTCTACAAATATTGGAAAACATTATTCCGACTTGTTAACTTGCCGTGTGGCAAATAATTGATATCGCAAAAAATCGAACATGAAACTTTTGCATATTTTTACGTTTCAGAAGTTTATGTACATTTTAGCTCACCTTTGAAAAAAGTTGATATGTGTTGTATGTGTGTATGTTCGAATACAATCTTTCGTCCGCGATATCAGGAGCACGAATCAACCGATTTGAATGATTTTTATATTAGATCGATAAAATAAGTAGAGGAAATTAACAGTATTAATACGAATTATTTTAAAACAATTGTTATTACTCATTCATGTGTTTTCATTGATGATTGGTTATTTTTATTTCACGAATATTTAATTACTGTACGGAAAGTTCCAGCAATTTGCCTTAAGGTTTTTTTCTTCGTCACTAGTTTCTTTTTACTTTACTGTTTACTTGATTCTATAGAAACCATCAATGAAAAGCTTTTCTTATTTTTAGACTTATTTCAATATATTATTTTTATGCCGATGTGCCAGTTTGGTTTTAGTGCCTGTTTTTTTCTATAACTTTGATCGATGATAATGAGGTATCGAAAATTTTACTTACTTACTTTTTGCTACGCTTTATATGTTTTTTGGGTAAAAAACCGATGTAATATATCATTACGAGCATATTTTGACAGCAGAAAAGCAAGCTGTTGTATTTTTTGGACATGCTTCAACATGATACGTGTTTCTGTTAAATTATTTTTTGTATTGTCTCGTATTTTTACTTATTTTAAGTTTAGAAATATTGGGTGAATTAAATATTATAAGTTAATTAAATAAATTGGTACATAAGTAAATGTAACGTTACTTTGAAGGCTCAATGTATATATTGATAGAATATTTTTTACTAACTCATAATTTTGTGATTAAACTGCAACAAAATTTATTTCATTAATTTTGTTTATAGTACAAAACTTATATGCTATAATTTTGTACATGATACGTAAAAGCTCTTTCGCCTTTTTAGCAATTGTTTTTATCCCAAATTTTTTGCTGGTATAATAAATTTTGACTACAAAAATGATATTATATTTTTTTTTATGTTGTGTATTCACATTTTTTCTTAATTGGCACATAAAAAAATGTAACGTTACTTTGAGGACTCAATGTATATATTGATAGAATATTTTTTACTAACTGCAGCAAAATTTATTTCATTAATTTTATTTATAGTACAAAACTTATATACTATAATACGTAAAAGCTCTTTCGCCTTTTTAGCAATTGTTTTTATCCCACATTTTTTGCTGGTATAATAAATTTTGACTACAAAAATGATCTTATAATTTTTTTTTAATGTTGTGTTTTCACATTTTTTCTCAATTATTTTTCATAAATCCATTATCGTATTCTGTGAGTGTATGTTTTTCTAAAATGCTGAAACCTATTCGATCGTATTTTGTATTTTTCGTATGCAATTTTTCTTTATCTTTTTGATAATATGCAACTAGATGTTTCTAGATGAAGTAATGAAACTAGATTATTATGAATTTCGTAAAAATGCGTATATATTATATTTTGTTAATTACATTTCCATCGATTTTATTCTTCTGATTAAAAAATTGTTGTGAAATGAAATCATTATGAATGGAATTAAATAATTATGCACAATTAAAATACTAATTATGTAATGCATGTAATTTATAAATATCACATAATTCTGGATCGCATTGAATATATAGATGGCATGATATTACATGTTCACTCCATATTATTCAATTCTTTTATTTATAAAAGATGAACGTGGTAAAACTTTTTAATAAAATATAAGGTTTATAATACTGATTTTGAATGTTTGTCAATTTTACTCAAGATTATTGTATATTTTTCAACACTTGATATTTATTATGACGGTGAATTTTTTGACTGATTAAACGAGGCAATTTTGTGGTTTTGTCTTAAACATTAAATGTCCACTTAAAAAACTTACTAAAACAGCTTTTACAATACTACTTTAGCAATCTCTCCGTTTTCTTACACTTGTACTCATGTGTGATATTTTTTGGATATCAAGTGATTAAATAAAAAATTTGATTTATAATCATGTGTGATGTTATTGGATATCAAGTAGATATAAAAAATTTGATTTATTTTTATAAATCCGATGATTTTGCAATTTTTTTGATTTGATAAAATTTTTGCGGTTTATGAATTTATGTATTTGGCTTGATATTCATAATAATTTTTATGCTTTGATAGCATTATTGGAGACTGGGTACGATTGTGCCAGGGTACGGTGACAGTCGTCAGAACAGCTGAACATTACTGTATTTGAGATAGAGCCCGAAGGGATAAATATGAAGTATATTTGTTCGAATAAGTTTCCATTACTGAATTATCAGTGCCCTATATTAACATGAGCTGTTGACTGCATTGCTTTTAAAGAGTAAAAACGTTTTTTTGTTTGATTTATTTTATTAATAACTGCTTTTTATACAGATAGATTAGATACTTTGTTTTTTATTTTTCTGTACGTTAGTGGTTTGTTACCAGCAAGTAGCTTTTTGCGGAAGTAATTTATTTCAGTGATACCGACGAGAGGAATTTATTTCAGTACGAAAGGAAAATTCAATGTAAAAAAGGATTTCAAATAGATTTTTTTGTTAACTTTGTTTGAAAAATATGTTTTGTTATATAGTATTATATTATGTGTTAAATATTCTTGACAATAAAAATTGTTATAAATATAAAAATGTTTATTCACATTGTTTTTCAACCTATTTCTATTAGGGTTTATACAAAAACCGACATTTTCGAAAACCGGTTTTCGAATTTTAATTTTACTAAAAAACCGGTTTTAACCGGTTTTCGAATTTTATATAGAAAATAAATTTTTGCTCGAATATTGTGTAATTTATCTGAATATTTAATGTAATTTAGAACCGTATTTGACTGAATTTATTTATTGTTCAATTTCATAGATAGTAATAAATTTTTTTTTATTTTAATTAGTAGAACTAAAAAATAATAGTTTATCTTGAATAAATATAACTTTGAAAATAATTATTCGTTATTCATGCATCATTTTCACATATAAGAATAAAAGAAAAGTTTTTGAATAATACATTTTTAAATAAAAAACATTCATTAAATTAAAAAAATAAATATATATTAGATACATGTTGATACATACTGTGATACATACGTTTTAAATATTCTCATACTTGCGACCAAATTATGCTTAAATGTTTTTAAAGCCTGATATTATAACTCTAAGTTTTTTGTTGTTCAATTTGTGGTTTTAAGGGTTTAAAACTCTTTTTTTTTAAGTTTGAGTAAAGGAAATTACTTCTCCAAGAAGTGGTCACTCTGATTTAAATTAATATATATACTGGTATAAAAATCTAAATTAATATATACAAAAACTTTCTGGGAATCATTGCAGACTGATAAGACATTAAATGCTATTGGACCGATATGATTTCAAGAATCAAAACGCTTTCATCTATCTTTTATATTTGTCATTTTCTAATTATACAGCAAAAACTGACTTTTTTCACTAAGAAACCGGTTTTCGAATTCCATAATTTTCGCCAAAAAACCGGTTTTTGAAAACAGACAAACCCTAATTTCTATAGCCTCCAGATACGGTTGTGACACTCGCCCTTTACTCGTATGATTTGATATTATGATTAATCTTTCGTATTTAAGAACAGAATTTTTCTATATCCACGTAGACAAATTACAATTTAATTTACATTTCTCCTAGCTAGTTGCTAATATAACAAAATTATTGCTGATTCAGAAAAGAGTGGCACAACCGTACCCAGTGATACTAGGTTACAATTTCAATTTTTAATGAAATCATGCTAAAAATATTTATTTTTTTCTACAGATTGAATTCCCAATTGTCGGGTGGTGTTGGACAAGGCATTCCCGGCCAGAATAGCAGTACGCTGTCGTCCAGCCAGCACTGTCCTTCGCTGGTGCCGGTGTTCCCGCTAAGGGCAGCGCACACAGGCGCCCATGGTGCGCACTACTCCCCATACTCGCCGTCCAGGTTTCACATCGACAAACGATGTCGGCACCGCTGCTCATGGAAATGTTTCAGCATTGTTTTGATATTACTCAGTGTGGCACTTACTGCAATGCTGGCTTATTTTGCAGGTAATTAAATAAACTTAACGACACATAATTGAAAAAGAATTTTTTTTAAATCATTTGTCGTATTTGCTGTAACAGCATATTGCTGCTTTGAACCTTTTAACTTCCCTTAGGGTAAGTTATAGTAATCGCAAAAAAATGAAAACGAAAATTTTTATATATATTTACGTTTCAGAGATTTCTGAATATTTTGGCATACCTTAGAAAAAAATGATGTATGTGTGTGTGTGTATGTGTGTTCGGATACAAATTTTCGTCGACGATTTCGGGATCACGGATGAAGCAATTTGAATAATTCAAAAAACATTCGATTCGTATCGATAAGGAGACGTGCTGATTAGTTTTTGGCGAAGGCAGGTCTAGCCGTTCCGAAAATACGGGGCAAAAAGTGCCGAAAACGGTAACTCAGTTTTTAAGAGAACGGAGCGTCCGATTTGAATAATTCAAAAAACATTTCACTTGTATTGACAAGATGAAGAATTGATAAAATTTTCATGAAGGTAGGTCTAGCGGTTTCGGAGATATGGAGAAAAAAGTAAAAAAAATGAGCCATTTGGCGGTCAAAAATGATCATTAGACATATGCACATCAAATTATCAGATATTTTATAGAGATTTTAATAATAAGTATACATTTTGTTAACATTCCTATGGGTTCCATACCAATGCTTATGCGTTAGACAGCGACGCGGGGCTTACACGCTTTATATTTTGTTTCTATGCAGTTAAAGCAGTACGATTGCTTTGAAAAGAAAATTCAGATCTTCCACATCTTTGAAAAAAAATTATTATTATTTTTTTTTTTTTCAAAAAAAAGTAATTTTTTGTCCAATTTATAGTCTCTCAAAAATCTTATTTTTTCAATTTTTTTTCAAAAATGTTAATCGTTTTTAAAAAAATAATAATTTTTGGTACGGGAAGTACCAGCAATTTGCCTTAAGGCACGATGCCTTAATTGCCTTAAGACAGAATTCCACTTACAGCTAGTTTAATAATTATTTTTTTATTTGGATTTTACTTTTTTATATTCATTTTTTATCACTCACTCATTGTAATGCAGGCAATTGCGATTAAATTCAATCAAATTTAAATAAAAAAATTAAAAATTACTTTAAATTGATTCGAAGTATTTATTGCAACAGTATTTTAGCCATCAAGTACTCATTTGTAAACGATTATACACATTTGTCATTTGTGAACTGAACTACTTATTATATGTATGTTTCACATGCCAGTTTAAATACTGCGGACAATTAATTTTTAACTTATATTGTTCAATTTTTATTATTGTAAATGAAGTTTCTTAGTTGTGTCAAAAAAAGAACATGCCATAAAAATATATTTCCCAGAAATAAAAGACCACCTCATAACAATCCAAGAGTTTTTGTGCAATTCTAAACATTTAAATTTTATAATTACCAATTAATATATGTCACTTAGACTTAACTTTTTTGTATGTTAAACAAAACTTGTCTTATAATTATAATATATTACTGATTCTAACTCTTTGATTTTCTATCATTTTATTGAGATTACACTAAGTTATGTTTTATTTCGTACTTCTGGCATTTTCAATACTAAACACTCTCTAAATTGATGTTGATATTATTACTACGTTACTGTATTAGCATGTTACTAATTTAAATAAAAAAGATTGTTTTCTGAATATCCCAAGCTTTTATGCGATTGATTCACAGTATTTTAATGATTTAGTTACAATTTTGGCATACCTTATTTTTAGTATAATTTTAATAATTAGTGTTGAGTTAATACGATTTTTTTGAATTACAAATGCAGTTGCATATTTTTTACATTATATGAATATGGATTTTGGATCTAAACTTATGTATTTCTTTATGAAAATCTTTATAAAAAGCTCGGTTTTATTACACTATATAAAATTAGTATGTCAATAAAATAATGACTTTAAAACATTCCTGTTGACACGTCCTGATTAGTTTTGGTAAAAATGGTTGTTGGAGATTAGTTCAATTTGATTGATTCGATAAACATTTTACTTGTGTTGACGGTGTGAAGCAATTATGGGTTTCAGAGTATAGACATAGGGATTTCAGAAATACAGAGAAAAAATGCATTTTTTTATGGTCAAAAATGATCATTGTACCATATGCGCAATTATAATATATTTTATAAAGATGTTAATAATATGAGGTATTGAAAGCTCACATATTATATACATCAAATAAGCGATTTTAAACGTTTTATCTCCTTTTTTCAAACGTAATTATTTTTATTGAACTCTTTCTTAACATGAGATTCAGGGGCGTAACGTGCATTGGCGGGGCCCCGTATCAAATTTTTTTTGGGGCCCCCCTCAGGTAGGGCAGAATTTTCTCACAAAAAATTATAAAACTAAAAGAAATTTTCATTTATCATAAATATTTATCTATTCCTTCCGCAAGATTTCTACAAACAATTCAAATTTAATATACACATTTATTAAATCATTTATAGACTTTTTCTAAAGTTTCTGCTTATATGAACAATGATGGACTGACAGCTGTTCCTTTATCATTGAGGTATTTAACTACCCGAAAAAAAAGTTTGCCAGAGAATGTTTTTGCTAGAAAATATTTGATTTTTCAATGATAGGCCGAGCCGTTTCCTTCAAATTGGGAGAAGAGTACTAAAATTATCGTCCTCATTTCAAAATCCAAAATTGTTCGGATATATCGACCGGACCGCATTTACATAATTAGTCGTTGAAAAAAAAATGATTTTGATAAAACTTTCCATGATAATAACCATCATAATTACTAAATGTTTTGAGCCTGCGAATTTGGAATAAATCTGAATATTTATAGATTAGGTTGATATTATTTACACTAATCGGGAAATACTAGCAAAGTTCCATAGATTACCAATAATTCGCTAATTTTTTAGCAGTTTTATTTTTGAAAATCTTCTTTAGCGTTTGCGGTGGCAATTGGTCACAAATAAGAGCATGCTGTTAATTCCTCGGGAAAATTGTATTCAAGACTATTGAATTTTGTCAGCAATATAAATAAATACTGAATTTCATATTTTCAACATATTTTAAGAGCTTAGTTTACAATTTGTTATAAAAAGTAACAAATATGATTTTACTATATTCAGACGAAAGTTTCGTCGATACAGGTGTTTTGCTAAATGGCTCCAGTTCTAATATTTCGAACATACTAATCGAGTCAAAGTCTCTGAAATCTTTGTTTAGTTTGAGAAACTAATATGTTTGATTAGCTATAGTACATGTTGAGTTTGAAATAAGATTACGAGACATTTACTTTATCTTTTGTTTTACTTTATCTTTTGTTTTTAAAAACAGTCTTTACACTTCTTTGCTAATTTAAACAAACTACTAAACTAATTTTGATTCTTTAATTCCCACAATCTGTTCAAGAAATGCTAGTTTTCTATTAGTCATTATTTGCATGTTATAGAGCTTTAAAAATATTAAAGATATGTGGAAAGCAATTAGTGGCACAACCTTTTAAAATTATATTTTTACATTCGATACACTGGAAGAAAGTTTTCATAACGTGTGTTATTACTGAAATAAAACAAAAATTCGTTGGATTTTACTAATTTTTACGGACAAAATAAAACTCTTTGAAATAATTATCTTACATTCCTTGCGTACTTTTTCAACGACCTTAAATTTCATTGAACACAGTTTTCATGATTAATTCGCTTTTGTGATTTTTTTTATTATTAATGTTTGCTTATCGACGTTGGGGGCCCCTCTGGCTCGGGGGACCCGTATTTTTGATACGGCTGATACCGCGCTAGTTACGCTCCTGATGAGATTCCTATTATCTTGATAATAAAATGATTTTTTTTTTACAAAATTTACAAACAATATTTTCAAAGATCAAAATTTTCAAAAAATCAATTATTTGTATTTGTCAGGAATTCTCAAAATATTTTTGAAAAACATAACTCATAATCTAAATAAGGCATTTATTTTGACCCTGGAAAATTCCGTTTGTTTGTTCATTTATTGCATCAGCCTTGTTATCAAAAAGTTATAACACGTCTAATTGATTTGGATTAAATTCAATTTTTGTTCCACATTTTTAATGTGTTGATAAATTAAGAATAAAGTTATCATTTTTATGGGTCGTTTGATTAAGTTATTTCATCAAGATTATTATCATCTACATCAAACAAAATCAATATTATTTATTTATAATAGTGTTTTTCTTATTTCTCATTTTTTTCTGAATTATGGATGCCAGAATTTACCCTATCTCGCTCTCTTTCTCTTTTTCCTCATCAAGATATCCTCATCCTCTGAGCACTTTTCTGTACTACCTCCAGATTCGTTTTTTGCAAAAAAAATTATATTTGCGATTACTTCCTTTAGAAAAAATGATATTTATATATTTTACATATGAAACGTTATCTTTATTAACATTTAATGCTTATTTTATTAAAAGATCTGTGTTTAAGATATATGAATCATATTGTTCGGAAAATAAATATCAAATTACTTATCTTTTGCACTATTTTCATCATATTTGAGATATTGTACGGCGATTTTACTAATTTAGATTAAAGTTTGATTTTCATAGGATTTACTATAATTCTTATTTTATTAGGGTTTTGCTCTTATAGCGAATGTTTTTTAAAGTACCGTGTTATGAGGAGGACAGTCTCAATTCCTAAACCGTGTTAGAGCGAATCCGTGTTATAGAAGTACCGTGTTATGCGGGCGTTACCTGTATGTGATATATGGTATTGTATTATAATCTTACCTGATTTCATTTTTTTTTATTTATTCTTTTCGTAGTAGTCATGATCATGATGCTGTTTTATTTGTCTTTTCTTTTAAATGTACGGATTTCGTATTGTTATACCTTTATATATATTATGATTATTATTATTATCGATTGGTGCTTAATACATTTTTAAATTTACTTATGGTTGCAATGTGTTACTTTCAGTGTTATGCGATGTGTTTTTATCACTTCATTTATTACTTAATTTGATTTGATCTATAAAGTAATATATTATACGATACCATATAATATATAGGGTCTACCCGACTTAAAGAAAGGTCCGTGATTAAAAAGTGGGTAACACCGATATCTCAAAATACAAGTAAAGAATTTTGAACATTAGTATTTGAAAGTAGAGGAAAAATTTAGTATAACCAGTCATCACCTTGTTTTTTACGACGTTTCTTTCAAGAAATAAAACGTCAATGTTTGAAGATCCATAGTATTTTATTTCGTTGTTAGTTTTTTATTAGTGAGCACTGTTATTTAGTTTACGAGATCTTAATGAAATTTTTAAGTATACGTTTTCTAATTGTTTTGTAAAATGTATTGCTAATTTTGAGTTAGATTCAAAAGTCTGTTTTATATAAAAACTTTCACGCAGGTGGGATAAAAAGGACCAACTGAACCTTTTCTCTAAAAAGGTGCAAACAATAAAAATAGTAAATAAAGTAGCAAATTAAGTTGAAAAAGAGATAAGTTAAATAAATGGTTATTCTAACTCCGCTGATGAACATTTCTAACAAAATACAAGATAAAGGTTATATCTAGTGTTGTCTCTGTAGAAACTGTAACCATAAAATTTATATTTTGCATTAGCTGTATAATATAGCTATTATTTCGCAAAATCCTTTCAAATTGAAAATAAAACATTTTACCTGTTTGTCTCCTGGCCGAACTATATCACCCTGCTTATGGGCTAAAATGGTCCAGGTAACAATGTTTTGAACTACAATTCCTACAATGATAAATTAGGTGGTAGTTTTCGGACCATAGTCTGATAGTTGTTTGTTTGAGATGTGCTATATGTTGTTATATCATGGGTTTTGCTTTTACAATAAAATTATTCAAAATTATTTTATATCTTGTTGCCTTTCTCTACCCTGTATTAATAGGGAAATATTTTACTCTACATGATTATGTGATCAAATTAATATTTATTGTATTTTTATATATATAGAATGATATATTTTATATCTATTTAATAACTATATATTTTTTGAATTGATTATTTGTAAATAATACTATAAGGCCTAGTAATTTGAATATGTTTTGTAATCCTATTAATCTATTGAATCATTTTTCTACAGCTGTGAGTTCCATGAAGCCCTCTATCGATCCATCCAACTGCATACTAGTACAAGACGTAAAATCGGTCACACATGACCAGATGACACAAGATTCGGCATCTACACAAATTCCCACGGAAGGTAAATTATATAATCACAAACTATGACGAAGAGTTAGACTTAATGATTGCATCCGATTAGAGTGATTCAAAATGCATATTGCTTGTGTCGATGGTGTGTTTGTTTCTATAGATTAAGATAGTCGTTCTTATAGATTAAGATAGTAACGTATTCAATAAAGCCTTCGCAAAAAATATAAGCGCTTGTAGCGCTCCTATAAAAAATTTTGTTGCTCGCCCAAAATATTTTCAACAATTTTATTTCAAAAAACTCAACTGATATCATCAGACTATAAATTAATAATTACTAATAATTATTTTTTCGTTTATTTGTTTAAGTTATTTCAAAATTTTTGTTTTTTGTCGAAAATAGTATTTTGAACAGTGTCATACCTGCTCTCCACTGTAACAGCCAGGCGCCCCACAGAGGTGGCCCGTGCCACAGTTTGGAAAATGCAGACTTATAGTATAATAGATTTTCTTAAAATATTTACAATGATTGTTATTACTTATCGATAAACTTTTATTTATTATTAATTATTTTTATTTTGTGAATATTTAATTACTGTACCGGAAGTTTCAGCAATTTGCCTTATGGCACAATACCATGCTCTACTAGTTTTTTTATTTGTTTTAAATTTCATAAAAATTATTATTTGTCACGTTTATGAAATTTGATGGTTGGCAAAACACTTCAAGACGTGTCTGAATTTGTATATTTTAGACCATACTTTTTACAGAATCGTTCTGCATTACCTTCTGGATTTTTTTGTCATTTAACTTTAGAGCATAATATTCATCTTACGCGAAATATTTTTTATGCATCTTTTTCTCGTTCATGACCTTTGCTTATCATCAGTTTTTGTAAGATTGCAAACAATTACAAAGTAAATTTGTTGTAACATTATTATATCTTGAAAAATTATTTTTTATTGAACGAATATTTTCTTTAGAAAACCTATCAAAATCATTCGTCAATTATATTTATCGTTGTGGTTTTCAACAGTTTCTTGCAAAGTTTAAATATCCTTAGCAAACATTTGATTTATATGTAATAATGCCAATAGGTTCAATAATTGATATTTTTTCAATTGCATGCATTGCAATCAATTTTTAGCAGAACGTGCTGCTCAGTTTTTAACTCCAACAAACTTTTATACGTGTTTTCTACAATTTTTATTTTTGAAATTAGAGGAGGCTATTACACTTTTATTTAGAACAAGATAAATATTCGCATTAAATTTATTGTCTGCTCTGTCATTCGACCTCTGCCACTTTGCAGTCGAATTTGTCATAATTTGTTTGTAAATTAGTGATAATTTTTTGATTGTGTTGGAATTTATTTCGACTTTTTTTATTAAACCAATTTAAGTTGTTATATAATATTCATCTTAGTTGATCTACTTTACAATCTTAGTTGATCTATACTCGATTCACTAATGGATTTTTCGATTTATACAATTATCGCACCATTTCGATTTACCATTAACTACAATTAAGATTTTTATTTCTTAAGCATCCAAAAGTGATTTATTACAGGTGCCAAACTAAAATACACCTTTTTGTCACAGTGACGAATTTTATATTTGCCGTCGTTTTTTATACTTTCCTATCATTATCATTTTTTTATCAACATTCAATTCATAAATTAATTTGCAAATTTGTGGTAGTATTTTGCAATGTTTGGTTTGTAAATGAAAACTTTTTCAGTATAAATTTATTAACATCCAATAAATTTATATCATTTTGATTATTTCTTGCTTTCTGTTCATATCATTCCAGATGAATAGATTTATTATTACCTATTGTATTTTGTTATATATCAAAACTAAATTTTCAGTGAACTTTAATCGTATTTATCATTTTGAACTTGTATTGTACAAACTGCAGCAACATATCTGAAATCATTAAAAATTTTTAGTTGATACATACTGTCACTATTTTAAAGAAAGTACTCGTATGAATTTTTATGCGTTCAAAATTTAATCGTACAAAATTGTTTATACTTCAATTAAATTTATCATTTAACATTTTTGTTCTTATAATTCATTCTTTTGTTTTTCTATTTGTTTTAACTATGATCACTCTAAAATGTTTGCGCAGAGAAAATGGAAATTAAATGTTCTTTGATATTTTCCAATATGTTCTCTGAAGCGTTTGTCGGTGAGCTGATCTTTATCATACACATCTTACTAATCCTTTTACGATCTAATTTTGTTCATTTTGTATGTTTTTCATAACACACTGCAGCAACATATCTGAAAAATAATCCATTGCTATCCAATTTATATTTAAGAAAGTACTGTTTTTATCTTTGACTAAACATTGAATTAATACAGAATAAGTTAATTTTGTAATTTATTTAACTTATTCTTCTTTAGTCTTTCTGATAGATCTGAACTATGATCAGATAAAAATAAGTCTAAAGAGCAGCAAAATAGAAAAAAAAAATCATAACCATATATTTCTAATATGTTTTTCATATTAGTTTATTGAAGAACTCATTTTTGTTACACATACTTTATCAACCTTATTAACCTTATAATTTGTATTATGAAATCTGCTCCGGCATACCTGGATTGAATTATTAATTTTTCTCCATATTTTTTTCCTACTTCGGGTAAATAAATTTTTATTTGTTATGTTACATATTGCTACTATTTGAAAGAAGGAATTAACAGAATTATTTTTTTTAAGATAAATCTAATATTTTTGTAATTCTAGTACTTAAATCATTAATTTTTCTGATCGGTAAGCTATCTATATCTTTTCCATTAGTCTATTCTTTTTTGAATCGTCTATTGAAGAACTAATTTTTATCAAATGTTTCTACCTTGTTAATTTCGCAAAATGTATGCAAACATGTGGAAGATAAAGTTTATGGCCTATTTATTCTTAACCTCACTCTCTATGTCTTTTCCAGCTTGTTGAAGAACTAATTTTTATCACACATATTTTAATAATGAAAACTTAGTTTCAATTTTGATCATTTTGCACATGTTTTTCTATGAATGTTATACATTGCATATGAATGCATACATTGTAATTCATTCCATGATATTTTTTCTACCTCTGATTAATAAAACCTCTTAATACCTACTACCTCTGACTAATAATTTCTCTTTGAGTTATTACATACTATATTGTACATACTGAGTTATGATAACAAATGAGTTATTTCATACTATTTTACATATTATATTGTACATTGATACTAATTGTTAATTTTTTTATAAGATGAACTAAATATTTTTTATGCAAATCGTTTTTTAGTGTTCTGATAGATTTACCTTTGATCAGATAAAAATGTGTTCAACCAGTAAAATGGGGATTAACTTTGTGATCTTTTTTTTTTGAACTTCTTATGTGTTTTCCATTAGTTTGTTGATTGACATGTTGGTCTGTTGACATG
This sequence comes from Ctenocephalides felis, assembly GCF_003426905.1. Lineage (NCBI taxonomy): Eukaryota > Metazoa > Arthropoda > Insecta > Siphonaptera > Pulicidae > Ctenocephalides > Ctenocephalides felis. The sequence continues at coordinate 39,692 of NW_020536362.1, read as the reverse complement.
TTTCTCAACTTTATAGTTCCATTTTGTTAATTACGTATATGTTATTCATTATAATTTGTATTGTACAATCTGTTGTAGCATAACTGAATTCCTCTAACCAATTCGTTCCACAATTTAAGCACATACTAATTTGTACTTGAAACGCTGAGAAATGCAGAAAAAAATATTTTTTTCAAATGTTCAAATTTAATATTTTTATTGAATTGTTTTTTGTACTCATGTTACTTATTCTTTAATTTTTTGTATATCTGAACTAGATCAGATAAAAATTTATGCAAAGAGCAAAATGTAAGATTAAACTTATAACCCATTTGTTTTTGAACTAGCTGTTATTGTCATTGTCTTGAAGAAGAGCCAATTTTTATCACACATATTTTATTAAGAAAGATTTAAATCTTTTGATCATTCATACATGTCTATCATTATAATTTTTATTGTAAAATCTGCAGCAGCATATCTGATTTAAAATATTCTAATTTATTTTTATTTTTTCTATTTCTGGTGAATGAATTTCTTTTTGAGTTGTTATATACTGTAATAATAATACATTGTTACTATTCTAAAGAAATATTGAGAAATGCAGAATAAATTAATTTTCTTAATTGTTACTTCTAATATTTTTAATGAACTTAATATTCTCCTGTAACTCATGCAACGTATTCTTCAGTCTTCTGGCAGATTTAACTATGATCAGATAAAAATGTTTTCAAAATGGAAAGCAAAGCTTATATTTCATTTGTTTTTGAACTAGCTGTGTCTTTTCCGTTAGTTAAACTAATTGGATAAATTAATTTTTATAAGACATGTTTTATTAATCTTTTACTTTCCATTTTGTTAATTTCGTATATATTTTTCATTACACTTTGTATTGCACCAAGCTGAAGCAAGATATCCAAATTCATAAAATTCTAATTAATTTCATATTTATTTCTACTTCTAGTGAATGAAATTTTCTTTCTGTTACATACTCGTTCTCTATTTCAAGAAAGTACTAATATGAAAGGACTTGACTATCGAAATATTGAAATACATCAAATATTTTTTAATCGTTCAATTTTTTTTTCAAGTGATAATATAAGTTGGAATTTAAAAGTTATATAAACCATTTTTATGAGCTATATATTTCTAGTTTGGAATATGCTATTGAGTGTTTAAATTACTAATAAATTGAATAAGGTTTTTGACTAAAGTTTTTACATCGAGATCATTTTCAATACACTGATGTACATTTTATTTTTTACGCGTTTTTATTTCTTATTTATTGACATATATTATTTATATCAAGCAATGGTGCCTGGTATAAGATATTATTAAATAATTATATATATATATATATATATATATATATATATATATATGTGTGTGTGTGTGTGTTAGATGCTTCACTTTATCATTCACACTGTATTTATCACATAAATTAATACTTTAATTTCGGCTAACTGAAATAAAATTACACGTTAATATAATATCTATACCAGAGGTCGGCAACGCGGCGCCCGCGGGCGCCATGGAGCCCCCGATCAACTTTAGATGCGCCCTCGGTTAATGTAAATGTATGATAACCTTAGCATAAATGAATTTCATATTTTTCAAGTATATATTGCATATTGTTGTAAGTCTAAAAATATATATAGAAAATTTTACTACTATATCATATTTAGAAGTTATAGTCAAATTAGCAGAAGAGTTTTGTTCAAGATTTCGCAGCACTAGAACCCGTTCTAGCATTTTTTATAAACCCATTCAAAGTTGCCGAAGATGATCTTCTGAAAAGTGTTTCAGTGTATTTCGAAATTAGTAATATCGAAGACGTGGAGTTAGAAATAATAAACTTACAAAATGATATTATTTTAAAAGCACATGAAGTAATGATAAAATGTTTTGGAAGTCAATGAAAATACGTATCCTATTTTAAGGAAATGTGCGCTAAAAATTTACTCATATTGTGCAACAACATACAATTGCGAGTCTTTGTTTTCAAATATGAAATATTTGAAATTAAAATACCGAGCAGAGTTAAATGACACACATTTATAAAAAACTGTTTGCGGACAGGGAACTTTAATTATATTCCCAATTATAAAAAATAGCTGAAAATACGGACACACAAGTTTCACACTAAATTATGTGTATATAATTAGGTATTAAATCATAATCTTCTTTTATCGATGTACTGAATGTTCGTAATGTATATATTATATTATATTAAGTCTTAGCAACTAAGAGAATAAAGGTATGAAAAATCTTTTTTTTTTTTCATACCGATGCGCCCTCGGTAATTTTCAGATTTAGTTTTGCGCCCTTAACAGCAATCAGGTTGCCGACCCCTGATCTATACAATAATAACAACTATTCGTCTTACGCCAAGATCAGTTCAGTGTTTCCACTTCAAAGTTCTGCAAAGTAAGATCGACTCTTTTTCTATTTACATTATATGACAAAAACAAATATGGCGACCTCATGAAGTGAGTTGCAAATAAAGGACTATTACTGTTGAGATCTACTCTGGCAGGATTATTCAAAATCGCTAACACATATCTATTTCATTCTGAATTTATAAGCCTTATATTTAGTAAGCTATTTTTTATTTCTTCAATATTTTCATCTTTAATTTCAAAAGCCTAGCCTTTTTGTTTTTATCTCACCGCCTGTTTAGCTTCCACATTATTTTCTTCGCGTTGGTTACCAATGTGGAATGCTCTAATTACTAATATATTTTTTATACAATAATAATGTTTTTGACTAATGTTTTACCTCGAGATAATTTTCAATACAAAAACTCAGTGACGTACATTTTATTTTTTACGCAGCTTATTTGTTCTAATGTCACAGCGTGTCTATTTCTTACATAAGTATAATTTTTATGCATCATATCATGTGTTGGGCCAGGTTCGCTGGTTTGATTCCCGCTACCGCCAAGCCTGACATCAGGCAACTTTGATGTCAAATTTCCACTTGAGGTCATATATCTTAAATATAGCCTCAAGTGAAAATCGCCTCTCGTGGGTATAGTTGCACATATAATAAAAATGTCAGCAAATACTTCGAGTATAGATAATTAGTCATTATACCTAGTAGACACGCCGCTGAGTGTTGCTACTATCTTCTGGTTTATATTGTAAGATAATCATTGTTAGCAATCTCTGCTTAATGTTAATGCTCATGTAAAACAGATTGCAGAATAAATTAAATAAAAAAATATTATGTGTTAATTTATTCCACAGAATCGCCGCCTACCAGTACGGCCGAACACGGTAACGGTTTGGGTCCAGGTAGTTTGCCTGGTGGCCACACCACACAGCATAGTTCCCAACAGCCTTTACACAATCAACAGCAACAACAGCAACATCAACAGCAAAGTCAACAACAGACCTTACCGCAGTCTCAGCAACAGCAGGAGCAGTGGCCGTCGCCTGTGACGGAATTGCGCGACTTCGATGTTCCATATACTGCGAACGTTCCTCCGTATCGCTTCTGGAATTCGGAGTTCCGCAATAAACAGCCGGCTTTCATTCGACTGAACTTTACGCTGCCCTGGGGTGCCAATTTTGCCGTCTACGGACGACGAAATGTCGCCCCTAGCGTCACACAATACGATTTCGCCGAATTCATCAAAGGCGGACGAGTTGATCATAGGTAAATATACAACGCTCAGTGGTTACATTGATTTTGTAGCCTTCGAGTGAAGAAAAATTGAACTAAATGGGAATTGTGCATGTTATTTTTATTCAAGGCTAATATTATTTTTATACTTTTCCATATTTTTATATAGGGGAATAGTTCATTTCTAAATGCTAATTACAATGACAAACCGATCATGCCATATTTGAAGTTGACTCCAATTACATTATTGTTTTTAAATATTATACATACTTTTAATGCTATTATAAATATATAATTTATAATTTATCATTATACATATGTGTATACACGTGGTCGACACTAATAAATGTGTGCATCACAAGTGCAAAATGATATAGATATTATAGACAAAATGACACAGATGCTTTATTTAAAAATTGGCTTGTTTTATCAACGTTTTCGCGACGGTGTAATTTTTTTTTTCATTTATACAGCAATCAGAACCTCACGTCCTATGAGCTGTTAGGCTGAAACTTCTCCTTACTTTGAATTTTTTAGATGGTAACCCAATGGTTAATCCTTCCATATTTGATGATTTTGTTATTAGAATTAATCTAATTAGGCTGACTTTTTATTGGTGCAGCAATGCCGGGCAAGGGCTATTTTCACTTGGAAACATATTGCTATCTATATTTCCAAGTGAAAATCCTTGTAACTGCTACCTGACAACAAGCTGCTCGAAGTGGGTATCGAACCCGGGACCTCTGATTCAGGTCCCGTCGCTCTTAACCGCTTACCTACGGGCGAGCCCGCGACGGTGTAATGTTAAGAAAGCCTTAATAACAATCCGTCAGATGTTGAGCGTCATTGTCACAATATTGTTTACAGTTATCAGTTCAAACGTGTTCCGCACCCTGAGAATTTTATTTTGAGGGTATTTTATCTTGTTTTTTTTGGGGACATATTGATTGATACTCGTAATTATTTGAATTAAAATCAATTAACTTATGTCAGTATTACTGGAATCACGTCAGTTGGATGGAATTTTGATTAATTATTATATTTTGTTCAATTTCGGCCAAAATGACATACTCATTACACAAGCAAGACCAAGAGAAAAAATTAAAACCTGTCAAATGTGTTTGGATTTTAACTATTACAAGACTATATAACTACTACAAGAAGCAATTACTAAAAACAGACTACAGTTAAAAAGAAGAGACTTACATTTATTGCAAAACTCTCTTTTTGCGTTCTGAGCCCTGCGAAGATTGGTTAAAATGTATGACTCATACCCTTTGTGTTCATGATTCATGTGCTAATGTCCCAAAAAGGACGAAACTATTTATTTGTGAACAGCGTTTTTGAAAATTAGCATCTCAGTATGTCCTTATATGTTATTTTGCCAGTACTATATGGACAAAATGAGTTTTGTAATATGTTTCTTTTTTCTAAATAAATATGTTATTATAGTTCCTACCTATGATAAATATGAGTAAAAACAATTGAGACTGGTATTAATATCATTAAATAAATAAATATGAAAAAAGACAACACAATGTAATTTCGTCCGTACTTCAACAGTTCAGAAAAAAACCCTTTTAACCCCGTGTCTCATTTCACTTTTTTTTAGAAGATATTTTGGAACATATCATTTAGTTCAAGGCTATCATTACTTATTTTACATTTTAATATTTTTATATGTTAATTCAGATAAATATTCGTGTATCATTTCACTTGCGATTTCTTTGAAGATTTATTTCGTTTTTTAAAAAAAATATTAATAAAATATATCGTATTTGATCGAACATCTTTTTAACAAAATACGAATGGTACATATTATTTTCTATGACGCTTTTATTATTTTCTGTGTTTTTTCATATTTTTATATAATAATTCAAAAAAATAATCCGCGCAACTTGATGTCTCATTCCATTTTGGATTATTTTCGAAGGTTATATTTTTAAGAAAACTTTATTGGATCGATTATTTATTGGACCCACACGTACATGCTATTTTATTTGATGCTTTTACTATTTCTGTGCTTTTTAATATTTTTACATAATAATTCAGAAAAAAGCCGTGCAAATTTGTGTCTCATTTCACTTCGGATTATTTTGGAAGGTATGAAACCTTAAATAAAAAATCTATTTGAACGTAGGTAATGTATTTTAGTTATTTTGAAGATAAGAATTTCAATACCTTAACATTCAGTTTTATATTTATATGAGATAATTATATTCAATGATATGAGATTTTATATTCAATCACAACCAAATATTAACGAAAATTTCATTTATTTTATTTTTTTATTATTAATACACTTAAAATAAAGCACTGCCCATATTTCGAAATGTTCATAAAGTTTATATAATCTTATATTTCGCTAATTTTTGACAATTCAAATAGTATACCTTGTATTCTTTGTCATTTAATTATAGGTCGTATATAATACCTTTGTCGCGATATCAGTCTAGCTATAAAATACTTTGAATATAAAATTTAGAATTTTAAATATGAATTTGATATCGTACTAAATGTTGTGCTAAATCTTTTCGTCATTTTTGTCAAGTAGTCGTTTATTAACAGTCATATGCTAAATTTTTTGGTGTAATGTAACAATTATATGGTAATAATGTTTTATTTAGAATAATTGTATAAAATGCATTCTCATAATTGTATTAAATTCAAATATAGACATTTTTTAAAGACCCTTTAAATTTTTTCGTAATTGATAAAGTTAGTAGGCATGTAATCATCCATTCATGAGATATAATTATGTTCACTTTTGTAAGTTGTTTTTGCATGTAATCAATTATATTGTTTTTTCTTAAATGAATGTTTTAATATTTTTTAAACCAAATGTTTTTTTTTCAAGGTTAAGGAAGCGGGATACAAATTCATCACAAAGAATCAGTATCGAAATTTTTAATGAGCATAATGATGAGCAAGAAAATCAACGCAGTGCGCGAGATGAATATCCATTCGAAGATGATGCGATGACCGAATCGCCATCGGCGAATCCAAAACCAGACACCGAACTTCCAAGAGATGATCTTCACATAATTTACAAAAGATCAATTGACTCTAGTAACATGGTTAATGTTAGTTTGCTGCAATATTTGGACACAGGCCGATGGTTTCTGGCCGTCTACAATGACGAATTATTAGCGCATACTGTCAATTTGGTCGTCACAGAGGCTCAAGGTGTGAGCACCACTTGTCCAAATGACTGTTCGGGGAGAGGTTCCTGTTATTTGGGAAAATGTGATTGCATTGATGGTTTCCAAGGAACTGATTGCTCTAAGAGTAAGCATTTGCAAAAATTTTGAAGGTCTTTTGTTAAAATATATTTTTTTGCAATAATTTTTGAACAACAATCAGAACATTTAAGTTAAACTTGTACTGTTTTGCCTTAATATAAGTCGGTTTTACAGATGACAACCCAAACAGTTGTCTCATCTCTGTGTGATGAATTATTATTATTACCATTTTTGTAATAGTGCAATGTGCCATGCAAGCCTTATTTTATTTGGAAACATCTATATTTCTTGCTATCTATATTTCCAAGTGTCTTCTAAGATATATTTTAGCCACCATTACACTAGAAGTTTTTTTTCTATAAAATTCATTTTATAATGACGAAGGTAAGGAATAATTTCAAATGCCCATACGTGTTACTTTTATTAAATTCATTGAATTTTGAACTATTCAAGTAATTTATCGTAATTTTTATTTTTCTCAAATCAAGATATATTTTGGCTACCATGACACTTGGTTAACTTTTTTTATGAAAATTTATTTTTTAATGGCAGAGTAAAGGTATAATTTCAAATGTCTACATATTACTTTTATAGAATCCATCGAATTTTGAACAATTGAAGTAATTTATCGTATTTTTCAATTATCACAAATCTACTAGATATATTTTTGTAACGATTACACTTAAAGTTAGCTGTTTCTATAAAATTTATTTTTTAATTACGGAGTAAAGGAATAATTTTAACTGTCTATATATTACTTTTAGGATTTCAGGAATTTGTCATTTAGTCATTGAATTTTGAACGATTAAAGTAATATATCGTAACTTTCAATTATCACAAATCGACTAGATATATTTTAGCCATTACCCTTGAAGTTAGCTTTTTCGATAAAATTTATTTTTAATGACGAAATAAAGAAATAATTGCAACCGTCTACATATTACTTTTAAAATTTTGGAAATTTGGCCAGTCGCTTATATATTAAATTCATTGAATTTTGAACGACTAAAGTAATATATCGTAATTTTCAATTATCACAAATCGCCTAGATATATTTTAGCCATTACAGTTGAAGTTGGCTTTATCGATAAAAATTATTTTTAATGACGAAATAAAGGAATAATTGCAACCGTCTACATATTACTTTTAAAATTTCGGAAATTTGGCCAGTCGCTTATATATTAAATTCATTGAATTTTGAACGACTAAAGTGATATATCGTAATTTTCAATTATCACAAATCGCCTAGATATATTTTAGCCATTACAGTTGAAGTTGGCTTTATCGATAAAAATTATTTTTAATGACGAAATAAAGGAATAATTACAACCGTCTACATATTACTTTTAAAATTTCGGAAATTTGGCCAGTCGGTTATATAAATTCATTGAATTTTGAATACTTAAAGTAATATATCGTAATTTATAATTATCACAAATTTACTAGATATATTTTAGCTATTACACATGAAGTTAGCTTTTTCGATAAAATTTATTTTTAATGACGAAGTAAAGGAATAATTTCAACCGTCTACATATTATTTTTAATATTTCGGAATTTTTGCCAGTCGCTTATATATTAAATTCATTGAATTTTGAACGATTGAAGTAATTTATCGTAAATTTCAATTACCACAAGTCCACTAGATATATTTTAGCCATTACACTAGAAGTTTGCCTTTTCTATAAAATTTATTTTGTTAATGATGCAGTAAAGGAATAATTTCAACTATCTCTAAATATTACATTTAATAAGATTTCGGAAATTTGGCCGTTCAGTTATATCTTAAATTCATTGAATTTTAAACAATTTAAGTAATTTATTGTAATTTCCAATTTTCACAAATCGACAACATATATTTTAGCCACTATTACACTAGAAGTTAGCCTTTTCTATAAAATTTATTTTCTAATGACAAGGTAGAGAAATAATTAATCAACAATTTACATATTACTTATAATAAGATTTCAGAAATTTGGCCGTTCGGTTATATATTAAATTCATTGAATTTTGAACGATTCAAGTAATCTTACAATATTAATGTTTACAAATCGACAATCAGTTTTAGATGCCACTTAAATTTAGAAGAGATGGCCTTTCGTATAAATTTTGTTATCTAGAATTGATCAATTATGACGACTTTGCGTTTACTACTATTCATAACCGTTATTTTGATTACAAACACGTAACTATAATTAGAAATTAGCACGCAAAAGAATATTTAGAATTATTTTTTATTATTTTTACAACATTTATAATTCTAGTATAAAAAATCTTCAGTTAGATGCATTTTTATATTTCAGTTACATAAAAGCTTTTTTTATTTTTACTCTTTGTATCTTGAACAACAATCAATAATAATAGTAAATTTTAAGCACAAAACCGTAACTATAATAATAATAATTGTCTTTCATACGCATATTCAGAAACAATTTTTTGTATACTATATCTATAATTCTATTTTTATGTATATATTTAAAATATTGTATTTTCATTTTTGATCGCCAAATGGCATTCAGTAATCAGTTAAATAAGCTTTAGCTGTATTTCTAAGCATTTAAAACAATGTCTTTTAATATTTTAATAGTATATTAATTATAATATACTTTTTCTATTTTGAACAATTAATACTTATTTTTATCACAAATTCATTTTATTTTTTATCTACTTATTTTCGACAATTATTTTTGACCTGATAATATAATTTTGTTTTTGACTTTATTAATTTGCATTGACTTCTTAATTAGCTATTAATTATTTCATTTCTCGAATTATCGTATCGTCTTCAATATTTTTTCTATGTTGTAAATTTTAAATAGATTTTTATATTGCACTAGCTTTGTTAGCATATGGATTATATGATATTATGATTATATTGTTCTAAGATTCGATAATAGTATAATAGTGCGATATGGCATTATATACAAATATTAATTAATTTACATTGAGCTATTCACTGAATAATGTCTCGAACTATTCATATAACAATTCAATGTTGAAATTGCCTTCGATTTTTTATTAACTCTGTAAATAATCATTTGTTTTTCATATATTCTGCTATTTTTGTTGTGAGTGACTTCCAAGATTGAGTTATGTATCTAATAGCACTGAAGTACTTTGGAGTTGCATTTTTTAATTAATCAGTATCTGTCATCTCGGAAGCACTAAATACTCGTCATTTTTTGCATGCATTGTTTGTTATTGTATTTAACAAAATATTTTAGTTCTCAAATTAGCAATATAAAACACGTGTTAAAATATTTTTATATTATTCCTTTTGCTACGAGAGTGTTTTCTGCAGAAGTCCCGCTGCTGTACGAAACAGCGTGCCCAGAACGATATATTGTATGATATAAGAAAGTTAAAAAATATTAACTGCGAACTAGAAATTACAATAGAAGACGAGAATTTTAATAGTTTAACTCGGTGATAAATCATGGACGACATTCGTACACACAGCAGGTTATGGGGGGATGTAGTCCATGGACGACATTTGTAGCAAAAGTGTTATTGACTAAGTCAACTTATTTATTATATTTATATTTTTATAATGAAACATCTATCATTTTATTCAGGTGTTTGTCCTGTATTATGTTCTTCTCATGGACAATACGGAGGTGGTATTTGCCATTGTGAAGAAGGTTGGAAAGGTGCTGAATGTGATGTGCCAAAACATGATTGTGAAGACCCGACTTGTTCTGGACATGGTCGTTGCAAACAAGGCGAATGCACCTGTGAACGAGGATGGAAAGGAGCACGTTGTGAATTAGGTGAATTGAAGTTTTAATTATCGTCATTTGATTATTGTAATTGTATTTTAAATAATATGTACAATTTTTCGCTACTTTTATGTAGAATCTTTTTTTCATTATACTTTTTATCGATAGTCAGAATATAAATTGATTGATATGAAAGACTAAGAGCTGGTTTTTCATGTCTTTCTTCAACGAGTACTTTTATTATATATAATCTATTATATTTTACAATTAGGGTAGGGTTGCAAGTCGTACTCTGAGGAAATAATGTGGTAATATTTAGTGCATTTGATTCAGTTGAATTGTGATTAGCACTTTCTATTTTTTTTTAATATGTATTTTTTTTGCGTTGTCACCGTAGTCGTGCCACCTATGGCCTTTTCCCGCAAAAATAAGATTTTTGTTAACTCTGTAAAAAGTTTGAAAATAAAACTAATGACAATTACCTATATAAAGTCTAATAATTATTCATGACTAAACTGTTGTCTACTAAGTAATATAAATAATAAAAATTTAAAGAAACAATTTTAGAATCGCATAATTATTAAGGGTGTAAACATTTGAATAGTTCTGTATAACGGTACCAGATGATGAACGATAATTTAATATATTGCCAGGGTACGACTTGGAAGCCTTACCGTTTTTCTTCACTAACTTATGTTTTGAAAATTTGTTTACTTGGCTTTTAAATAATACTTTAGAAATTAAGAATTTAAACAATTAATGGTCTGATTTAGCAGACTTAAAACTATAAACATTTATAACCGTATATACTATTATTGAGCACGGTAGATGCTAAAAATGTTTTCAGAGTTTTTTTTAGCCATAAATAAATAAGTAAAAACCAAATTGGAGTAAAAAATGATTCTTAGGATTTTTATTGAGATGCAAATTCGAATATTTGCTTTGGTTTTTCTCTAATATGTTTAATATTGCATTTGTAGAAGATTGTTTGGATCCAACTTGTTCAAATCATGGAACATGTGTCGCTGGTCAATGTTACTGCAAAGCTGGATGGCAAGGTCCAGATTGCGGAAATGTCGATGAACAAGTTTATCAGTGCTTGCCAGGTTGCTCCGAACATGGGGTTTATGATTTGGAAAGTGGTCAATGTGTTTGCGACAGACATTGGACTGGGGCAGATTGCTCTCAAGGTTAGTTGTTAGCCACTTTTGTAATTTTGTCTATAGCTAAAACTGTATAGATGATATAAATTCTTAGACGGATGCATTTTTTATCAGTATTAACTGATAATTAATATTAATTAATTATTAGCTTTTGTTATAAATGATGAGCCATTTGTCTCAATCAATTAAATATATCGTTATCACTTGGTTACATTAACAAAGCATTTTTAAATGTATTTTAAATTGTGAGTTTTGAATGTAATTTTTCATCTACTTGAATTCACTCGAAATGCATTAAATAAACTTGAGCATATGAGGCTCGAATTTTTAAATGTTATTTGTTTCACTTGTTTTATCTAGTTCAATATATTATGCAGTTTTGTCATTAGTTTTTCTAATTTCCTCACGCAATAATTTTTGTTGTAAAATAAAAGCACAACAACGCAACAATGCAAACTACATAAGAATTGCAAAAAATTATAAATAATGCCTTTATAGATAAATATATCGACTGCTTTTTTACCTTAATTTTAATTCTATACTTTCATTATAATATAATATAATATAATATATATTTCTTATATCTGTTACACATTAAATTTTGATAAAGAAATCTACTAATTGCAACTAAAATTCATTATTTGTTCTATTATGCATATATTTATTTTTACAATCACAAATTGGTCTAAATCTTTTATCTCAATTTTTTTATAAATGCTTTTAGCTTTTCAAATTCATTCCTGAAAGTTTTTTTTTTTTTAAAGTTTAGTAAATGGCTTGGTTATATTGCAGAAGTGTTCTATCTTGAGTCATTTTATCTAATTATATCTTGATTTATAAATTAAATATATAATATAGTAAATATGGTCTCAAGATAAGAAATGCTAACAAAGTACATGGTTCAAAATACATCCTAACTCAATCACAAATATGCTTTTACAAGAACTCTTAGAGTAAACAAACAAGTGCTTATACTTAATATACATATATTATAAAAATAGAATCAGAACTAAAAATATAATATACTATACTGATTTTTTTGTCAACTATTTGCGTCGAACAAGTGGGATTTTGTTCTATCTGATTTTTTATAGCTCTCATTGACATTTTTTTTTTGTTTCCATATTTGATATTAACTTTCTTATAATTTACCTTCTTAAATGGATTTTTTGATATAGCAAACACATTTGATGCTCTAACTGACATTACGATCATAATTATTGACATTACATTACAATTTAGTACTGCAGGGCAATATTTTTCTTCATTGTTAGACATATTGTTCTAAAATAAATCACGTATTTTAATATATAAGTTCTTTTACATACCTGATATGTAATCTAAATGAAACAACATTGCGAAAACCTCGATCTTTGCATATTACATATGTAATTTTTATTCAAATCTTATTATAAATGCACAGTAAATTTTCCACACATCGGTAATTATTAAAACTGCTTATTCGAAGGAGGCTTCTTTACTAAAAGGAAAAATATATTTGTCATTAAAACAAAAAGTCTCAGTATTTAAAAAAATATATTAGACTAATTTCAAAAAAGATATTTAATATTTTTTTGTCAATTGCCTTGCTCTTGATGCATTTCAATATGTTATATGTTTTTTAAGTTTTTTAGTTTAATTTAATTTTTAAAATTGTGATTTCAAAAATGGATGGATGGTTTGACTTTTTAAATTTATTTATTTCGATTTTTTTTGAATAAGTTTTCTTCGTGATTTTAAGTAACATGCTGCTAGTAAAGACTCGTTTCAATTACAACCTGTCTATTTGTCTATTATTTTCGACTAACGAATAAAAACAAATTATATTTATTTATAATGCACATGATTTTAAAAAAAATCTTTTTCTTTATCGCATTGTAAGCTTTTGTGTAATTTTGATTAATAAGAAAAAGCTACAAGTTTTTCATTCAGCAACACAATTAAATTTTTTATGTTTTTAGAAAATTTTACCGATGGTTAAAATGTATAGTATATTTATTTTACTACTCCAATTCTCTTAGTCCTTGGTCATATTGTATAATGCTTTGTTGATCTCCAATTAATCAAAATAAATTTTTGTACTTTGATGGATTATGATCAAAATTTAATAGTTAACAGTTGTTTTAGTTTAATAAAGAAATTGATAATTTTTACTTGATTTATTAACTTTTACTGGCTATTTAATATCATTTAGTTCATTTGACCGTATTTTTATGGTCTATTTATTTTACTTCAATTCCTTTAGACCAATTTTTCATATCAGTTTTTTAAATATAAAGCTCTGTTGTTTTGCATAATTTCAATATATAATTTCATCATATACAGTTACTTAACTGTGTCTTGAAAAAAGATTTTATTGTAAAAAATTGCTCATATTATCCCTATTAACTTATTTTAACTGTAAAAATTATTAAAAAAAAAATAAAATAAAAAGAATATGCATATTAAGAACCGTATTTTATAATGCTTTTTTTTAATTACGTCTCCAATCAATCAAAATAAAATTTAATTTTGACTTTAGTGGATTATAACTAAAAATTTTTAAAACATATTGTTTTAGTTTAATAATTATAGTTGTTAAAGTTATTTAGAAATTTTATTTTTTCCTGAATTTTCTAAAATGAGCAAAATATTTCTGAATGATTTGATAAATACTTATATATCCTATACTTAATTTGTTCAATAAACACATTGATAAATTTACTGACATAGTTTTCCATTTTCCACTCCCGTCGCGATCGTAAAAAATTGTAATAAAAAAAAAATATTGTATTTAAAATTTATTTAAATATGATGAGTTATAAATCTAGATGTCAATGTCTTCTTTTCGATGACTAAATAAAATAATTAAATTTATATATAAGTAACATTATTACATATATATTGATTTTTTTATCAGAGGAAGGGAAAATTTTAATTTGTTTTTTTCCAATTCTTAATAATAATATTTTTAATATACATACAATAGTATTATGAAAATGTATCAAAATTTGTAAAATTGCTAATGAAATTTTTGTGCTAATGAAATTTTTGTGTGTACAAACTTCTTTTTTTTTTTAAATATGTTTCTACAATTATCACCTTTTTCATCATAGCACCCGAAATTTTAATCATATTTACTTAGCATTTGTGGTTTTTTTATTATACATATATATTGATGTTCACCATTTCCTTAATATTTTGAAAGTAAGATTTTTGTTATAACAATTTGAAACGTTTGTGAAAATTAATATTAAATGGTTATTATTTGTATGTAATCGATATTTGTATAACATTCAGCAATTTTAATTATTTATCCAATGACTTTTGTTATCCTCATTTGCGAAAATTATTTATTTTATGCGGATCTGAATACGTTCATCATGTTCATCTTCTAATAATTCATTATTACTTTATTGTCACAAGTATTTTTTTAAAACATACTTTTTTAAAATATTTGTTTGTATTCTCTTTTTCTTCTTTGATCTCTTTTATTAGACTGCAAGGAATACGTATTAATTTTACTATTTTTTTTTTCAAGCACTAATTTACGTTCTGGTATCATGAAAAGTAAAAAAATCTTACTTTTGAGGAAAAGATAGCTATCATTTATTTACTATTGATTAGGAAAATTTTGAAACCTCAAATCAGACATCTTATTTAGTTGTAATTACTTCCCGTAGGGTAAGTATAGTAATCGCAAAAAAAATCGAAAATGAAAATTTTTATATATCTTTACGTTTTAGAGGTTTT
>NW_020536362.1:0-23233 GCF_003426905.1 Ctenocephalides felis | reverse complement strand
TGCTTTTAAAATAATATCATTTTGTAAGTTTATTATTTCTAACTCCACGTCTTCGATATTACTAATTTCGAAATACACTGAAACACTTTTCAGAAGATCATCTTCGGCAACTTTGAATGGGTTTATAAAAAATGCTAGAACGGGTTCTAGTGCTGCGAAATCTTGAACAAAACTCTTCTGCTAATTTGACTATAACTTCTAAATATGATATAGTAGTAAATTTTCTATATATTTTTTAGACTTACAACAATATGCAATATATACTTGAAAAATATGAAATTCATTTTGCTAAGGTTATCATACATTTACATTAACCGAGGGCGCTCTAAAGTTGATCGGGGGCTCCATGGCGCCCGCGGGCGCCGCGTTGCCGACCTCTGGTATAGATATTATATTAACGTGTAATTTTATTTCAGTTAGCCGAAATAAAGTATTAATTTATGTGATAAATACAGTGTGAATGATAAAGTGAAGCATCTAACACACACACACACAATATATATATATATATAGATATATATATATATATAATTATTAATATATCTTATACCAGGCACCATTGCTTGATATAAATAATATATGTCAATAAATAAGAAATAAAAACGCGTAAAAATAAAATGTACATCATTGTATTGAAAATGATCTCGATGTAAAAACTTTAGTCAAAACCTTATTCAATTTATTAGTAATTTAAACACTCAATAGCATATTCCAAACTAGAAATATATACTCTAAAAATGGTTATATAACTTTTAAATTCCAACTTATATTATCACTTGAAAAAAAAATTGAACGATTAAAAAATATTTGATGTATTTCAATATTTCGATAGTCAAGTCCTTTCATATTAGTACTTTCTTGAAATAGAGAACGAGTATGTAACAGAAAGAAAATTTCATTCACTAGAAGTAGAAATAAATATGAAATTAATTAGAATTTTAATGAATTTGGATATCTTGCTTCAGCTTGGTGCAATACAAAGTGTAATGAAAAATATATACGAAATTAACAAAATGGAAAGTAAAAGATTATAAAAACATGTCTTATAAAATTAATTTATCCATTAGTTAAACTAACGGAAAAGACACAGCTAGTTCAAAAACAAATGAAATATAAGCTTTGCTTTCCATTTTGAAACATTTTTATCTGATCATAGTTAAATCTGCCAGAAGACTGAAGAATACGTTGCATGAGTTACAGGAGAATATTAGTTCATTAAAAATATTAGAAGTAACAATTAGAAAATTAATTTATTCTGCATTTCTCAATATTTCTTTAGAATAGTAACAATGTATTATTATTACAGTATATAACAACTCAAAAAGAATTCATTCACCAGAAATAGAAAAAATAAAATAATTAGAATATTTTAAATCAGATATGCTGCTGCAGATTTTACAATAAAATTATAATGATAGACATGTATGAATGATCAAAGATTTAAATCTTTCTTATAAAATATGTGTGATAAAAATTGGCTCTTCTTCAAGACAATGACAATAACAGCTAGTTCAAAAACAAATGGGGTATAAGTTTAATCTTCATTTTGCTCTTTGCATAAATTTTTATCTGATCTAGTTCAGATATACAAACAAATTAAAGAATAAGTAACATGAGTACAAAAAACAATGCAATAAAATATTAAATTTGAAATTTGAAAAAATATTTTTTTCTGCATTTTCTCAGCGTTTCAAGTACAAATTATTATGTGCTTAAATTGTGGAACGAATTGGTTAGAGGAATTCAGTTATGCTACAACAGATTGTACAATACAAATTATAATGAATAACATATACGTAATTAACAAAATGGAACTATAAAGTTGAGAACATGTCAACAGACAACATGTCAATCAACAAACTAATGGAAAACACATAAGAAGTTCAAAAAAAAAGATCACAAAATTAATCCATTTTACTGGTTGAACACATTTTTATCTGATCAAAGTAAATCTATCAGAACACTAAAAAACGATTTGCATAAAAAATATTTAGTTCATCTTATAAAAAAATAACAATTAGTATCAATGTACAATATAATATGTAAAATAGTATGAAATAACTCATTTGTTATCATAACTCAGTATGTACAATATAGTATGTAATAACTCAAAGAGAATTATTAGTCAGAGGTAGTAGGTATTAAGAGGTTTTATTAATCAGAGGTAGAAAAATATCATGGAATGAATTACAATGTATGCATTCATATGCAATGTATAACATTCATAGAAAAACATGTGCAAAATGATCAAAATTGAAACTAAGTTTCATTATAAAATATGTTGATAAAATTAGTTCTTCAACAAGCTGGAAAGACATAGAGAGTGAGGTTAAGAATAAATAGGCCAAAATTTATCTTCCACATGTTTGCATACATTTTGCGAAATTAACAAGGTAGAAACATTTGATAAAAATTAGTTCTTCAATAGACGATTCAAAAAAGAATAGACTAATGGAAAAGATATAGATAGCTTACCGATCAGAAAAATTAATGATTTAAGTACTAGAATTACAAAAATATTAGATTTATCTTAAAAAATAATTCTGTTAATCCTTCTTTCAATAGTAGCAATATGTACATAACAAATAAAATTTATTTACCCGAAGTAGAAAAAAAAACCCGAGCAGATTTCATAATACAAATTATAAGGTTAATAAGGTTGATAAAGTATGTGTAACAAAAATGAGTTCTTCAATAAACTAATATGAAAAACATATTAGAAATATATGGTTATGATTTTTTTTTCTATTTTGCTGCTCTTTAGACTTATTTTTTATCTGATCATAGTTCAGATCTATCAGAAAGACTAAAGAAGAATAAGTTAAATAAATTACAAATTAACTTATTCTGTATTAATTCAATGTTAGTCAAAGATAAAAACAGTACTTTCTTAAATATAAATTGGATAGCAATGGATTATTTTTCAGATATGTTGCTGCAGTGTGTTATGAAAAACATACAAAATGAACAAATTAGATCGTAAAAGGATTAGTAAGATGTGTATGATAAAGATCAGCTCACCGACAAACGCTTCAGAGAACATATTGGAAATATCAAAGAACATTTAATTTCCATTTTCTCTGCGCAAACATTTTAGAGTGATCATAGTTAAAACAAATAGAAAAACAAAAGAATGAATTATAAGAACAAAAATGTTAAATGATAAATTTAATTTAAGTATAAACAATTTTGTACGATTAAATTTTGAACGCATAAAATTCATACGAGTACTTTCTTTAAAATAGTGACAGTATGTATCAACTAAAATTTTTAATGATTTCAGATATGTTGCTGCAGTTTGTACAATACAAGTTCAAAATGATAAATACGATTAAAGTTCACTGAAAATTTAGTTTTGATATATAACAAAATACAATAGGTAATAATAAATCTATTCATCTGGAATGATATGAACAGAAAGCAAGAAATAATCAAAATGATATAAATTTATTGGATGTTAATAAATTTATACTGAAAAGTTTTCATTTACAAACCAAACATTGCAAAATACTACCACAAATTGCAAATTAATTTATGAATTGAATGTTGATAAAAAAATGATAATGATAGGAAAGTATAAAAACGACGGCAAATATAAAATTCGTCACTGTGACAAAACAGTGTATTTAGTTTGGCACCTGTAATAAATCACTTTTGGATGCTTAAGAAATAAAAATCTTAATTGTAGTTAATGGTAAATCGAAATGGTGCGATAATTGTATATAATCGAAAAATCCATTAGTGAATCGAGTATAGATCAACTAAGATTGTAAAGTAGATCAACTAAGATGAATATTATATAACAACTTAATTGGTTTAATAAAAAAAGTCGAAATAAATTCCAACACAATCAAAAAATTATCACTAATTTACAAACAAATTATGACAAATTCGACTGCAAAGTGGCAGAGGTCGAATGACAGAGCAGACAATAAATTTAATGCGAATATTTATCTTGTTCTAAATAAAAGTGTAATAGCCTCCTCTAATTTCAAAAAATAAATTGTAGAAAACACGTATAAAAGTTTGTTGGAGTTAAAAACTGAGCAGCACGTTCTGCTAAAAATTGATTGCAATGCATGCAATTGAAAAAATATCAATTATTGAACCTATTGGCATTATACATATAAATCAAATGTTTGCTAAGGATATTTAAACTTTGCAAGAAACTGTTGAAAACCACAACGATAAATATAATTGACGAATGATTTTGATAGGTTTTCTAAAGAAAATATTCGTTCAATAAAAAATAATTTTTCAAGATATAATAATGTTACAACAAATTTACTTTGTAATTGTTTGCAATCTTACAAAAACTGATGATAAGCAAAGGTCATGAACGAGAAAAAGATGCATAAAAAATATTTCGCGTAAGATGAATATTATGCTCTAAAGTTAAATGACAAAAAAATCCAGAAGGTAATGCAGAACGATTCTGTAAAAAGTATGGTCTAAAATATACAAATTCAGACACGTCTTGAAGTGTTTTGCCAACCATCAAATTTCATAAACGTGACAAATAATAATTTTTATGAAATTTAAAACAAATAAAAAAACTAGTAGAGCATGGTATTGTGCCATAAGGCAAATTGCTGAAACTTCCGGTACAGTAATTAAATATTCACAAAATAAAAATATTAATAATAAATAAAAGTTTATCGATAAGTAATAACAATCATTGTAAATATTTTAAGAAAATCTATTATACTATAAGTCTGCATTTTCCAAACTGTGGCACGGGCCACCTCTGTGGGGCGCCTGGCTGTTACAGTGGAGAGCAGGTATGACACTGTTCAAAATACTATTTTCGACAAAAACAAAAAATTTTGAAATAACTTAAACAAATAAACGAAAAAATAATTATTAGTAATTATTAATTTATAGTCTGATGATATCAGTTGAGTTTTTTGAAATAAAATTGTTGAAAATATTTTGGGCGAGCAACAAATTTTTTATAGGAGCGCTACAAGCGCTTATATTTTTGCGAAGGCTTTATTGAATACGTTACTATCTTAATCTATAAGAACGACTATCTTAATCTATAGAAACAAACACACCATCGACACAAGCAATATGCATTTTGAATCACTCTAATCGGATGCAATCATTAAGTCTAACTCTTCGTCATAGTTTGTGATTATATAATTTACCTTCCGTGGGAATTTGTGTAGATGCCGAATCTTGTGTCATCTGGTCATGTGTGACCGATTTTACGTCTTGTACTAGTATGCAGTTGGATGGATCGATAGAGGGCTTCATGGAACTCACAGCTGTAGAAAAATGATTCAATAGATTAATAGGATTACAAAACATATTCAAATTACTAGGCCTTATAGTATTATTTACAAATAATCAATTCAAAAAATATATAGTTATTAAATAGATATAAAATATATCATTCTATATATATAAAAATACAATAAATATTAATTTGATCACATAATCATGTAGAGTAAAATATTTCCCTATTAATACAGGGTAGAGAAAGGCAACAAGATATAAAATAATTTTGAATAATTTTATTGTAAAAGCAAAACCCATGATATAACAACATATAGCACATCTCAAACAAACAACTATCAGACTATGGTCCGAAAACTACCACCTAATTTATCATTGTAGGAATTGTAGTTCAAAACATTGTTACCTGGACCATTTTAGCCCATAAGCAGGGTGATATAGTTCGGCCAGGAGACAAACAGGTAAAATGTTTTATTTTCAATTTTGAAAGGATTTTGCGAAATAATAGCTATATTATACAGCTAATGCAAAATATAAATTTTATGGTTACAGTTTCTACAGAGACAACACTAGATATAACCTTTATCTTGTATTTTGTTAGAAATGTTCATCAGCGGAGTTAGAATAACCATTTATTTAACTTATCTCTTTTTCAACTTAATTTGCTACTTTATTTACTATTTTTTATTGTTTGCACCTTTTTTAGAGAAAAGGTTCAGTTGGTCCTTTTTATCCCACCTGCGTGAAAGTTTTTATATAAAACAGACTTTTGAATCTAACTCAAAATTAGCAATACATTTTACAAAACAATTAGAAAACGTATACTTAAAAATTTCATTAAGATCTCGTAAACTAAATAACAGTGCTCACTAATAAAAAACTAACAACGAAATAAAATACTATGGATCTTCAAACATTGACGTTTATTTCTTGAAAGAAACGTCGTAAAAAACAAGGTGATGACTGGTTATACTAAATTTTTCCTCTACTTTCAAATACTAATGTTCAAAAATTCTTTACTTGTATTTTGAGATATCGGTGTTACCCACTTTTTAATCACGGACCTTTCTTTAAGTCCGGGTAGACCCTATATATTATATGGTATCGTATAATATATTACTTTATAGATCAAATCAAATTAAGTAATAAATGAAGTGATAAAAACACATCGCATAACACTGAAAGTAACACATTGCAACCATAAGTAAATTTAAAAATGTATTAAGCACCAATCGATAATAATAATAATCATAATATATATAAAGGTATAACAATACGAAATCCGTACATTTAAAAAAAAGACAAATAAAACAGCATCATGATCATGACTACTACGAAAAGAATAAATAAAAAAAAAATGAAATCAGGTAAGATTATAATACAATACCATATATCACATACAGGTAACGCCCGCATAACACGGTACTTCTATAACACGGATTCGCTCTAACACGGTTTAGGAATTGAGACTGTCCTCCTCATAACACGGTACTTTAAAAACAGTTCGCTATAAGAGCAAAACCCTAATAAAATAAGAATTATAGTAAATCCTATGAAAATCAAACTTTAATCTAAAATTAGTAAAATCGCCGTACAATATCTCAAATATGATGAAAATAGTGCAAAAGATAAGTAATTTGATATTTATTTTCCGAACAATATGATTCATATATCTTAAACACAGATCTTTTAAATAAAATAAGCATTAAATGTTAATAAAGATAACGTTTCATATGTAAAATATATAAATATCATTTTTCTAAAAGGAAGTAATCGCAAATATAATTTTTTTTGCAAAAAACGAATCTGGAGGTAGTACAGAAAAGTGCTCAGAGGATGAGGATATCTTGATGAGGAAAAAAAGAGAAAGAGAGCGAGATAGGGTAAATTCTGGCATCCATAATTCAGAAAAAAATGAGAAATAAGAAAAACACTATTATAAATAAATAATATTGATTTTGTTTGATGTAGATGATAATAATCTTGATGAAATAACTTAATCAAACGACCCATAAAAATGATAACTTTATTCTTAATTTATCAACACATTAAAAATGTGGAACAAAAATTGAATTTAATCCAAATCAATTAGACGTGTTATAACTTTTTGATAACAAGGCTGATGCAATAAATGAACAAACAAACGGAATTTTCCAGGGTCAAAATAAATGCCTTATTTAGATTATGAGTTATGTTTTTCAAAAATATTTTGAGAATTCCTGACAAATACAAATAATTGATTTTTTGAAAATTTTGATCTTTGAAAATATTGTTTGTAAATTTTGTAAAAAAAAAATCATTTTTATTATCAAGATAATAGGAATCTCATCAGGAGCGTAACTAGCGCGGTATCAGCCGTATCAAAAATACGGGTCCCCCGAGCCAGAGGGGCCCCCAACGTCGATAAGCAAACATTAATAATAAAAAAAATCACAAAAGCGAATTAATCATGAAAACTGTGTTCAATGAAATTTAAGGTCGTTGAAAAAGTACGCAAGGAATGTAAGATAATTATTTCAAAGAGTTTTATTTTGTCCGTAAAAATTAGTAAAATCCAACGAATTTTTGTTTTATTTCAGTAATAACACACGTTATGAAAACTTTCTTCCAGTGTATCGAATGTAAAAATATAATTTTAAAAGGTTGTGCCACTAATTGCTTTCCACATATCTTTAATATTTTTAAAGCTCTATAACATGCAAATAATGACTAATAGAAAACTAGCATTTCTTGAACAGATTGTGGGAATTAAAGAATCAAAATTAGTTTAGTAGTTGTTTAAATTAGCAAAGAAGTGTAAAGACTGTTTTTAAAAACAAAAGATAAAGTAAAACAAAAGATAAAGTAAATGTCTCGTAATCTTATTTCAAACTCAACATGTACTATAGCTAATCAAACATATTAGTTTCTCAAACTAAACAAAGATTTCAGAGACTTTGACTCGATTAGTATGTTCGAAATATTAGAACTGGAGCCATTTAGCAAAACACCTGTATCGACGAAACTTTCGTCTGAATATAGTAAAATCATATTTGTTACTTTTTATAACAAATTGTAAACTAAGCTCTTAAAATATGTTGAAAATATGAAATTCAGTATTTATTTATATTGCTGACAAAATTCAATAGTCTTGAATACAATTTTCCCGAGGAATTAACAGCATGCTCTTATTTGTGACCAATTGCCACCGCAAACGCTAAAGAAGATTTTCAAAAATAAAACTGCTAAAAAATTAGCGAATTATTGGTAATCTATGGAACTTTGCTAGTATTTCCCGATTAGTGTAAATAATATCAACCTAATCTATAAATATTCAGATTTATTCCAAATTCGCAGGCTCAAAACATTTTAGTAATTATGATGGTTATTATCATGGAAAGTTTTATCAAAATCATTTTTTTTTTCAACGACTAATTATGTAAATGCGGTCCGGTCGATATATCCGAACAATTTTGGATTTTGAAATGAGGACGATAATTTTAGTACTCTTCTCCCAATTTGAAGGAAACGGCTCGGCCTATCATTGAAAAATCAAATATTTTCTAGCAAAAACATTCTCTGGCAAACTTTTTTTTCGGGTAGTTAAATACCTCAATGATAAAGGAACAGCTGTCAGTCCATCATTGTTCATATAAGCAGAAACTTTAGAAAAAGTCTATAAATGATTTAATAAATGTGTATATTAAATTTGAATTGTTTGTAGAAATCTTGCGGAAGGAATAGATAAATATTTATGATAAATGAAAATTTCTTTTAGTTTTATAATTTTTTGTGAGAAAATTCTGCCCTACCTGAGGGGGGCCCCAAAAAAAATTTGATACGGGGCCCCGCCAATGCACGTTACGCCCCTGAATCTCATGTTAAGAAAGAGTTCAATAAAAATAATTACGTTTGAAAAAAGGAGATAAAACGTTTAAAATCGCTTATTTGATGTATATAATATGTGAGCTTTCAATACCTCATATTATTAACATCTTTATAAAATATATTATAATTGCGCATATGGTACAATGATCATTTTTGACCATAAAAAAATGCATTTTTTCTCTGTATTTCTGAAATCCCTATGTCTATACTCTGAAACCCATAATTGCTTCACACCGTCAACACAAGTAAAATGTTTATCGAATCAATCAAATTGAACTAATCTCCAACAACCATTTTTACCAAAACTAATCAGGACGTGTCAACAGGAATGTTTTAAAGTCATTATTTTATTGACATACTAATTTTATATAGTGTAATAAAACCGAGCTTTTTATAAAGATTTTCATAAAGAAATACATAAGTTTAGATCCAAAATCCATATTCATATAATGTAAAAAATATGCAACTGCATTTGTAATTCAAAAAAATCGTATTAACTCAACACTAATTATTAAAATTATACTAAAAATAAGGTATGCCAAAATTGTAACTAAATCATTAAAATACTGTGAATCAATCGCATAAAAGCTTGGGATATTCAGAAAACAATCTTTTTTATTTAAATTAGTAACATGCTAATACAGTAACGTAGTAATAATATCAACATCAATTTAGAGAGTGTTTAGTATTGAAAATGCCAGAAGTACGAAATAAAACATAACTTAGTGTAATCTCAATAAAATGATAGAAAATCAAAGAGTTAGAATCAGTAATATATTATAATTATAAGACAAGTTTTGTTTAACATACAAAAAAGTTAAGTCTAAGTGACATATATTAATTGGTAATTATAAAATTTAAATGTTTAGAATTGCACAAAAACTCTTGGATTGTTATGAGGTGATCTTTTATTTCTGGGAAATATATTTTTATGGCATGTTCTTTTTTTGACACAACTAAGAAACTTCATTTACAATAATAAAAATTGAACAATATAAGTTAAAAATTAATTGTCCGCAGTATTTAAACTGGCATGTGAAACATACATATAATAAGTAGTTCAGTTCACAAATGACAAATGTGTATAATCGTTTACAAATGAGTACTTGATGGCTAAAATACTGTTGCAATAAATACTTCGAATCAATTTAAAGTAATTTTTAATTTTTTTATTTAAATTTGATTGAATTTAATCGCAATTGCCTGCATTACAATGAGTGAGTGATAAAAAATGAATATAAAAAAGTAAAATCCAAATAAAAAAATAATTATTAAACTAGCTGTAAGTGGAATTCTGTCTTAAGGCAATTAAGGCATCGTGCCTTAAGGCAAATTGCTGGTACTTCCCGTACCAAAAATTATTATTTTTTTAAAAACGATTAACATTTTTGAAAAAAATTGAAAAAATAAGATTTTTGAGAGACTATAAATTGGACAAAAAATTACTTTTTTTGAAAAAAAAAAAATAATAATTTTTTTCAAAGATGTGGAAGATCTGAATTTTCTTTTCAAAGCAATCGTACTGCTTTAACTGCATAGAAACAAAATATAAAGCGTGTAAGCCCCGCGTCGCTGTCTAACGCATAAGCATTGGTATGGAACCCATAGGAATGTTAACAAAATGTATACTTATTATTAAAATCTCTATAAAATATCTGATAATTTGATGTGCATATGTCTAATGATCATTTTTGACCGCCAAATGGCTCATTTTTTTTACTTTTTTCTCCATATCTCCGAAACCGCTAGACCTACCTTCATGAAAATTTTATCAATTCTTCATCTTGTCAATACAAGTGAAATGTTTTTTGAATTATTCAAATCGGACGCTCCGTTCTCTTAAAAACTGAGTTACCGTTTTCGGCACTTTTTGCCCCGTATTTTCGGAACGGCTAGACCTGCCTTCGCCAAAAACTAATCAGCACGTCTCCTTATCGATACGAATCGAATGTTTTTTGAATTATTCAAATTGCTTCATCCGTGATCCCGAAATCGTCGACGAAAATTTGTATCCGAACACACATACACACACACACATACATCATTTTTTTCTAAGGTATGCCAAAATATTCAGAAATCTCTGAAACGTAAATATATATAAAAATTTTCGTTTTCATTTTTTGCGATTACTATAACTTACCCTAAGGGAAGTTAAAAGGTTCAAAGCAGCAATATGCTGTTACAGCAAATACGACAAATGATTTAAAAAAAATTCTTTTTCAATTATGTGTCGTTAAGTTTATTTAATTACCTGCAAAATAAGCCAGCATTGCAGTAAGTGCCACACTGAGTAATATCAAAACAATGCTGAAACATTTCCATGAGCAGCGGTGCCGACATCGTTTGTCGATGTGAAACCTGGACGGCGAGTATGGGGAGTAGTGCGCACCATGGGCGCCTGTGTGCGCTGCCCTTAGCGGGAACACCGGCACCAGCGAAGGACAGTGCTGGCTGGACGACAGCGTACTGCTATTCTGGCCGGGAATGCCTTGTCCGACACCACCCGACAATTGGGAATTCAATCTGTAGAAAAAAATAAATATTTTTAGCACGATTTCATTAAAAATTGAAATTGTAACCTAGTATCACTGGGTACGGTTGTGCCACTCTTTTCTGAATCAGCTAGCTACGAGAAATGTAAATTAAATTGTAATTTGTCTACGTGGATATAGAAAAATTCTGTTTTCAAATACGAAAGATTAATCATGATATCAAATCATACGAGTAAAGTGCGAGTGTCACAACCGTATCTGGGGGCTATAGAAATTAGGGTTTGTCTGTTTTCAAAAACCGGTATTAAAAACCGGTTTTTTGGCGAAAATTATGGAATTCGAAAACCGGTTTCTTAGTGAAATGATAAATATAGCCAAATATAAAAGATAGATAAAGCGTTTTGATTCTTGAAATCATATCGGTCCAATAGCATTTAATGTCTTATCAGTCTGCAATGATTCCCAGAAAGGTTTTGTATATATTAATTTAGATTTTTATACCAGTATATATATTAATTTAAATCAGAGTGACCACTTCTTGGAGAAGTAATTTCCTTTACTTAAACTTAAAAAAAAAGAGTTTTAAACCCTTAAAACCACAAATTGAACAACAAAAAACTTAAGCCCGGTGCACACGACGCCAGTATTCCTTGTAATATGATTTCTATCGTAACAGGATTTCTAGCGAGCAAGAATTTTGCGCCAGATTTTCACTTATTTTATGATTAATATTAATTTCGTATATTTTCAAATAGATTATTATAAATATATACTGTGAATTTCACAATTTATATTTTATAGGTCTAAAATACACTAATGCTTATAAGTGTACAAACAGAGAATTGTATGAATTGTAAACAAAAACATGTACGTATCGCATCTGATTAGAATTAAGTGAAATAATAATAATTAAAAGATAATAAAATGCTTCAGTTTAAGGGGCAAACTAGTGTGAAATTTTCAAACTGTAGTCGAATTTTCATATTTTTTTATATTTCGATAGGTTATACCTTTAAAAATAACATACCAAAATTTCAAATCGATATCTTAAATAGTTTTTGAGTCACAGCCATTTAAAGAGTATATATATAGTATATAGTATAACGATCATTTTATCTTTAAACGCGTTTTTCTCGAAACAGCATTTTTCGAATTTGCTGCAGCGATTACTCAAAAACAAATGATCCGATCACTATCAATTTTTTTGTACATGCTTTATATATAGTTCTCGTAAAATAAACTATCGATTTTTTGATAGGATCAAAAATCGAATTTTGGCAGTCCAAAAACTTTTTTATAAAAAACGCCGCCATTTAATCATTTTTTGATTTCTGTTTTATCATAGTTCATTTTACAGACAACATTATCTAGTTTAACGATTTTTTTTTGGATTTGATCCACGTAGAAGGCCGGAATCACTGCAGCAGTGAAAGGCCTTTTTTGTGCCGTTGGAGATCGACGATAACTTAAAAGATATTTAGTTTTTTTCTTCAAAAATTTTGAGATGTGCTGATTAGTTTTTGGCAAAGGCAGGTCCAGCAATTACGGAGATAAAGAGCAATGAGTGCAGAAAATTTAAATCGAGTTTTTGAAGAACGGAGCATCCGATTTGAATGATCTAAAAACATTCAACTAGTAATGATTGGGAGAAGTGGTAATTAGTTTTTGGCAAAGGCAGGCCCAGCCCATTTCGAAGATACAGTGCTAAATGTGCAAAAAATGGCAGTTTTTGAGAGAACTAAGCGTCCGATTCAAATGATTCAAAGAACTTTCTGCTTGTTTTAGCGAAACAATTAATTTTGGAAAAAAAATTCTTGTTTCAAATTTTTTTTTTTTGAAAAAAAAATTTTTTTTTGTATATTGAAAATAATTCAGATTTTTATTTTAATTCTGTTCTAATATACTTTAAACAAATAATTTCAACTTTCCAATTCAGTTTATATAATTCTTATAAATATTAGACAATGTTACAATATTTATAATAATCTATTTTAAAACATTTAATATTCCTCGATCATTTCGTTACGGTACGGGAAGTTCCAGCAATTTGCTTTAAGGCATGATGCCATACACCCAACTAATTTTTTTTTAATTTTGAGTATTTTTGCAAATTTCGAAATTTGTGAAATAAAACGATTTGAATTTTTTTGTAATTTTTTGGAAATTTTGAATTTTTTTGATATTTCAGATAAAATTACGAAAATTTGAAAAAAAATGCATATTTAAATTTTTTCGGAAATTTGAATATTTTAAAATTACTGAACTGCCTTTCCTAAACTAATCATTTATTCACGCCGCTATATATACACAATAGCTATTTACAAAATAAAAACTAAGCGCTTCCAAAATCGAAGTAAATGAATCAAGTACGCATTGATATTTTCGTGTCAAAATACAGCTTTCCTATTGGACACTGAAGGTATCGGCCACGAGATCGTTCATCTATCGCCGACATAGGACATGCTCCATTCGTAAAATACGGCAGGAATTTGCAAGGACTGAAGTTGTTATGAAATCAAATTCCGACGTTGTTAAGGCAACGGTTTTACTTAGAAATTATGATGAGTGTACCGCCCTTGTGAATGCGTGAAATCTAGCAGGCCAGATCGCAAATTATGTCGCGCAAGATCGTAAATTATGGTTTATCATGTCGTTCCTAGGGTAACAAACAAACAAAAACTGTCCAGCATGAAAACTGGCGTCGTGTGCACCGGGCTTTAGAGTTATAATATCAGGCTTTAAAAACATTTAAGCATATAATTTGGTCGCAAGTATGAGAGTATTTAAAACGTATGTATCACAGTATGTATCAACATGTATCTAATATATATTTATTTTTTTAATTTAATGAATGTTTTTTATTTAAAAATGTATTATTTTTATTTATTCAAAAACTTTTCTTTTATTCTTATATGTGAAAATGATGCATGAATAACGAATAATTATTTTCAAAGTTATATTTATTCAAGATAAACTATTATTTTTTAGTTCTACTAATTAAAATAAAAAAAAAATTATTACTATCTATGAAATTGAACAATAAATAAATTCAGTCAAATACGGTTCTAAATTACATTAAATATTCAGATAAATTACACAATATTCGAGCAAAAATTTATTTTCTATATAAAATTCGAAAACCGGTTAAAACCGGTTTTTTAGTAAAATTAAAATTCGAAAACCGGTTTTCGAAAATGTCGGTTTTTGTATAAACCCTAATAGAAATAGGTTGAAAAACAATGTGAATAAACATTTTTATATTTATAACATTTTCATTGTCAAGAATATTTAACACATAATATAATACTATATAACAAAACATAATTTTTCAAACAAAGTTAACAAAAAAATCTATTTGAAATCCTTTTTTACATTGAATTTTCCTTTCGTACTGAAATAAATTCCTCTCGTCGGTATCACTGAAATAAATTACTTCCGCAAAAAGCTACTTGCTGGTAACAAACCACTAACGTACAGAAAAATAAAAAACAAAGTATCTAATCTATCTGTATAAAAAGCAGTTATTAATAAAATAAATCAAACAAAAAAACGTTTTTACTCTTTAAAAGCAATGCAGTCAACAGCTCATGTTAATATAGGGCACTGATAATTCAGTAATGGAAACTTATTCGAACAAATATACTTCATATTTATCCCTTCGGGCTCTATCTCAAATACAGTAATGTTCAGCTGTTCTGACGACTGTCACCGTACCCTGGCACAATCGTACCCAGTCTCCAATAATGCTATCAAAGCATAAAAATTATTATGAATATCAAGCCAAATACATAAATTCATAAACCGCAAAAATTTTATCAAATCAAAAAAATTGCAAAATCATCGGATTTATAAAAATAAATCAAATTTTTTATATCTACTTGATATCCAATAACATCACACATGATTATAAATCAAATTTTTTATTTAAATCACTATCCAAAAAATATCACACATGAGTACAAGTGTAAGAAAACGGAGAGATTGCTAAAGTAGTATTGTAAAAGCTGTTTTAGTAAGTTTTTAAGTGGACATTTAATGTTTAAGACAAAACCACAAAATTGCCTCGTTTAATCAGTCAAAAAATTCACCGTCATAATAAATATCAAGTGTTGAAAAATATACAATAATCTTGAGTAAAATTGACAAACATTCAAAATCAGTATTATAAACCTTATATTTATTAAAAAGTTTTACCACGTTCATCTTTTATAAATAAAAGTATTGAATAATATGGAGTGAACATGTAATATCATGCCATCTATATATTCAATGCGATCCAGAATTATGTGATATTTATAAATTACATGCATTACATAATTAGTATTTTAATTGTGCATAATTATTTAATTCCATTCATAATGATTTCATTTCACAACAATTTTTTAATCAGAGAATAAAATCGATGGAAATGTAATTAACAAAATATAATATATACGCATTTTTACGAAATTCATAATAATCTAGTTTCATTACTTATCTAGAAACATCTAGTTACATATTATCAAAAAGATAAAGAAAAATTGCATACGAAAAATACAAAATACGATCGAATAGGTTTCAGCATTTTAGAAAAACATACACTCACAGAATACGATAATGGATTTATGAAAAATAATTGAGAAAAAATGTGAAAACACAACATTAAAAAAAATTATAAGATCATTTTTGTAGTCAAAATTTATTATACCAGCAAAAAATGTGGGATAAAAACAATTGCTAAAAAGGCGAAAGAATTTACGTATTATAGTATATAAGTTTTGTACTATAAATAAAATTAATGAAATAAATTTTGCTGCAGTTAGTAAAAAATATTCTATCAATATATACATTGAGTCCTCAAAGTAACGTTACATTTTTTTATGTGCCAATTAAGAAAAAATGTGAATACACAACATAAAAAAAATATAATATCATTTTTGTAGTCAAAATTTATTATACCAGCAAAAAATTTGGGATAAAAACAATTGCTAAAAAGGCGAAAGAGCTTTTACGTATCATGTACAAAATTATAGCATATAAGTTTTGTACTATAAACAAAATTAATGAAATAAATTTGTTGCAGTTTAATCACAAAATTATGAGTTAGTAAAAAATATTCTATCAATATATACATTGAGCCTTCAAAGTAACGTTACATTTACTTATGTACCAATTTATTTAATTAACTTATAATTTAATTCACCAATATTTCTAAACTTAAAATAAGTAAAAATACGAGACAATACAAAAAATAATTTAATAGAAACACGTATCATGTTGAAGCATGTCCAAAAAATACAACAGCTTGCTTTTCTGCTGTCAAAATATGCTCGTAATGATATATTACATCGGTTTTTTACCCAAAAAACATATAAAGCGTAGCAAAAAGTAAGTAAGTAAAATTTTCGATACCTCATTATCATCGATCAAAGTTATAGAAAAAAACAGGCACTAAAACCAAACTGGCACATCGGCATAAAAATAATATATTGAAATAAGTCTAAAAATAAGAAAGCTTTCATTGATGGTTTCTATAGAATCAAGTAAACAGTAAAGTAAAAAGAAACTAGTGACGAAGAAAAAAACCTTAAGGCAAATTGCTGGAACTTTCCGTACAGTAATTAAATATTCGTGAAATAAAAATAACCAATCATCAATGAAAACACATGAATGAGTAATAACAATTGTTTTAAAATAATTCGTATTAATACTGTTAATTTCCTCTACTTATTTTATCGATCTAATATAAAAATCATTCAAATCGGTTGATTCGTGCTCCTGATATCGTGGACGAAAGATTGTATTCGAACATACACACATACCAATATATCAACTTTTTCAAAGGTGAGCTAAAATGTACATAAACTTCTGAAACGTAAAAATATGCAAAAGTTTCATGTTCGATTTTTTGCGATATCAATTATTTGCCACACGGCAAGTTAACAAGTCGGAATAATGTTTTCCAATATTTGTAGAAGGCCAAGAAATATACTATCTTATTAAATTAAAATCGAAACTTTTTTTAATTTAACCATATTATACATAGCAAAATTATATTTAAAATAGCAGAAAATTGTGAGAAACCAAACAAATAATTATTGTATTCTGATTTCACAATAATTTATCCCTAGAATTTATTAGCTTCATTACAGTTGGTATAGATGTCGTAAAAAAACAATGATAAAATTCAAATTCTTTATATATAATATTTTAATAATAACAACAATGAAATTGGCAAAGAATGCAAATAAATGCAAAAATTAACAGAAATATTGAATATATTTTATCTTAAATAAATACGAAACTAAAACGACTATCATAAAAATATGTGCAAGTCGTAATATTCGAGTTATCGTGCAAAAGAAAACTGTTAAAATTATAAGATTATATCAGACGCATATAATATTTATAATATTGATATATTATACATGCCTCTGTGTAACATTCAAATTTATAAAATCAATAATAAAAAAAATTTAAAATAACAGATCGCCGGTATATTCCACAGAATTCTAGTAACTTTTTAGATAAAAAAGTTTTGATGTTTCTTAAAATCCTTACAGTTCGGCTAAAGTTATAAACTAAGGAAAATTTTAGTATTTTCAAAATCAATATATAATACTATTTTATAAATAGAATAACACTATGTACATGTTTATTCTTGTACACTAAAGATTGTTCTAAAAGAAACTTGAAACATTTATAAAATTAATTTAAAAAATTGTAAAAATAACGTAGCTATCCTTTTTTAATAACTTGATGGATACCTTTATAAAAAAACTTTTTTAAATAAAAGTCGCAAAGAACCCACAAAAATTAGTCCAAATCAAACTTATCGATGTTACTGGTGCACAATATAATTGTTTACCAATGATTTAAAATCAAAATTTAAATGTTAGAGAATAATTGTACATATTATAAAATATTTTTAAGAGAAAATACAGGACCAAAATTATTGACAGTGCCAAAAGTTTATTGGATGTTATATAATAAAATTTTAGAAAATCAGAAGCTCACGTGGAAGTTAAAAAGAAGAATACAAGGTTATCAAATAAATAAGTGCTAAGTATTTATGAATATTAAATATCATCTCAAAAAATATTAGAAAGATATTACAAGTATTTGAGTTTTACTTTACTTTGTTTGAAAATAATTTTTATTATTTTTATTTATCTTATAAAATATTGCCCTCATAATACTCATGGTGTGTCAGTGGGCAAATTACTATCTACTATTAATGATTGTATTAATCTATTTTCTATTTAAGAAATGGTAATCTAAGTAATAACCCAACGATATTTGTAACAGTTATAACTGTTATTGAGATTTAAAAAAAATCTTGAAATCAAATTTTATTTTCAGTGCATAAAATAATAGTAAAATGTCATACCAAAAATTATCAGAAAGAAATCAGAAACATAATTCAGATAGAATATTTACAGCTGTGGTTATAAAATATATGTGTTTCATTTTACTTTTTTAATAAATTATCAGATTTTAATTTGAAAACATATGAATTTAATTCATAATTTATTATTTATTAATAGGCGTTTCAATAACAATTTAAAATCTACAACTAATACAACAGTATATTTATTGTATTTTAGCTCATTTTTTAAATTATCCGATGTTACTTGTTTCGATAATAGTTGTGAAAATAGAAATTGAATAATGTTGAAATCTAATTTATCAATAGAATAATAATATAATAGTAAAATATAATATTATAATCATTATAATAGTGTTTACAAATATCGAACGTCTTACCAAAAAATATCAGAAAAGTATCAAAAGCTTAATTCAAATAAGTTATTTAAGACTGATATTAAAATCTTCGTTTTGTTTTGTTTTACTTATTATTGAATTTTAAATTGTTTATCTTGTGTTATGTTGTTATTGCATGGATCACGTGCCAATTGAAATTCTTTGCTCTATTTATTTTATTGTATTTTATTCCATATTTTCCAATGCTAATTGATGTTAAAAAATTAAATTAAAAAATTTTAAAATCTAATTTTATAAATGAACGAATAATATAATAGTGTTAATAAAAACTGAAAAATAATTTTAACATTAATTCCATAAACCATTTGTTTTATTTTTTATTTTTTCTTGTATTATATCTTCTTCTATTATTTATTTTTTCTTGTATTATATTGTTATCTTGTGGACGGCGTTTTGATAGAAATATCCCCTATATGTTTTATTGTATTTGTCTTATTGATTATTTAATTTAAATTACTCAATGTTACTTGATGTTTTGTTAACTGTTATAAAATTGAAATTAAAAAAAAAAGTTAAAATCAAATTATAATTGAATTAAAAAAGTTATAATAAACTATCAATAAATCAATATATATATATATATATATATATATATATAAATAAATATACATATATATATATATATATATATATATTTAAATCTTGCAAATACGTTTCAAGACCCTTTGAACATTTTGGTATACCTTAGAAAATCATGTTTATGTGCGGATACAATTTTTCGACGACGATTTCGAGAGCACGATTTAAATGACAAAATATTCTATTACTGATGGGAAAACTAGCTGATTAGTTTTTGGCAAAGGCAGGTCTAACCATTTAGAATATACTGCAACCACGGTTAAGCTTTATAATTATGGCGCTTTAATGGCCATTTACTATCTCCGTATACAATCATCTATCTCTCTATTATATTTAAATCCAAACTGCCTAATATTTCTTACCTTTGTTAAGTGTTGAAAAAAATTGAATTAAAACAATGGTAAAATTAATTTCACATAATATAATAAGAATGAAAATTTTAATATTATGGGTAACCACGGTTAGATGTCGGACTGTGTCTACAATGTGTACAAGCGCGTATCGATCGAAACACCGCTAAGCTTATTTGAGCGGGGTGGCACCGAGCGCGCGCAACATGTACGTAAAAATTTGCAACATAAAAATCGAAAAAATTATGCAACCTTCTCTGCTAAAATATTATCCAAATTATAAAAACCTAATTGAAAAGACAAAAGTCAGTTTCAGAAAATACGTATAATATTTGTGCGCAAATGGCACTTGAATCCGATCATTTTTAACTCTATAAATCCGAATGTAAAAAGTAGAAGCAGATTAAAACAGAACACTGTACGCATCTGTATAGCGCGCGGTCTATTTTTCGTATTTTTAATTAATTTTTATAATTAAACCACTTCTCATAAGCCTGTAATATTTTAAGGTGTTTAGTTTGACTACCAACCTTATGTGCGAAGTGCCATCACAATCTCAAGAAAGAAGACAAACCTGAGGTTCTCCTTGTTAGCGAAAATAAAGATTAACTTTGAGGCGCCTGACTCCCCACGCAGATAGATATATTAAAAATAATATTATGTATTACAATTATTAAAATTAAATCAAAAGTTAAAAAAAAATAAAGACAACACCTTAATGCTTAGGTTTCCAGAGCTAATTCACGCCCCCTCGCTTTCCAAAATACTATTTTCAAAAATAAACCAAAGAATTTAATATAATATAAAAAATAATATTTTTATGCATATTTTGCATAATATTGAATATTAATTTAATATCAGTTTAATAATATCAGTTGAGTATTTGTGAAATAAAAGTGTTAAAAAATTAGAGGAGAGAGTGCATTTTTTTTATTAGAGCGGGAGGCGCTGTGCGAAGAAGGTTAGAAACCACTGTCTTAATAGATAAAATCTTCAACACTTTTGGACTACGCAGAACTAACTTATGAACTAATTAACGGAAATATATTTATTTGGCTTTTTAGAGTCCATTTGTACCTTATATAAAAAATATAATAATTAGTAATGAATTTCTAAGCGTATTGAAATTAATATAATTTTTTTTTTAAGTTGGGTATAGTAGTATTTAATGATATTTCAATTATTTCTCTTATTTATTAAGTGCA
Source organism: Ctenocephalides felis (assembly GCF_003426905.1). Lineage (NCBI taxonomy): Eukaryota > Metazoa > Arthropoda > Insecta > Siphonaptera > Pulicidae > Ctenocephalides > Ctenocephalides felis. The sequence continues at coordinate 1,735 of NW_020536362.1, read as the reverse complement.
TGTCCGGTATTTTCAGAACATTATAAATTAAAATCAAATAATCTTTTTTATAACAAAATCAAACTTCAATTTCGATCTAATACTGAGTCTACTTTGAGTGCAGAATTTATATAAATATGCTATTATTACTTAGCGAAATTGATATAAAGATAAAGTTTAAAGTTTCTAATTTATCAAGAAGCTGAATATAGATAGATATTAATAATATATAGATATATTATTATAATTATTAGATAAATTAAATTTGAAATCTATCTCGGCAACGTAGTAAACTAACTATCGCTATAAAAATTCTGTAAAACGAATGAAGAACTTAAAGTACAGTGAAAGAAATGCACTATTTCCATAAATATATTGCATCTATATAAAAATTGATAGTATAGAAATGGATTTCAGCGTTTCGACATTTTTATTATGAAAAATATTAAAAATTGGTGCAGCAGTATCTAATAGTATTGCAATTATTTCTCTTATTTACAAGGTACATGGTACATGTCTGGTACTTTGAAATCAATATAATCAAAACCAAAATCAAATACTTTATAAGTGTATATAATTATAATACCATAAGTACCAGCATGCACAATTGAAATTTAACAGATTGGCATCGGATATGCGGGTTTTAAAATGATCTCAAATCAAATTTGAGAGTGAAATATAAAAGTGAATAAATTCAATATAAACTATTAAGTACTAGTATATATTAATAGTTTATTGTAAATACGGTGTCCATGCATAGAGTTTTAACATGATTCACTATTATTAATTTAAATTCTAATTCCTAAAGGTCAAAAAATGAATATTTTGAAACCATCATGTCGTACTTCAAAGTTTCACAAAACTGTCTCAATATTTAATAAAATCAACTCTATTTATATTTTTGAAATAATTAGATAAGTTCTATCAGAATATTAACACTATCAGAAAAAATATTAACGTTATTAGGATGGAATATTATTTTCGGAAAAAAATATTTCAAATAATAAATCAACGAACTCAATCCAAATGTAATGAATAATTTCTAAAAAAATGCGTTTTTTATTTCATGAAATATTTAAATACATTGTAAAAATGGCCAAATCAAAAAAATTGAATAATTTAAAATTAAATATGAATACTATATTAATATTATTATTAGAATAGAATATGAATAAAAAAACAAATTATTAAATGGTTTAATTATTCGTATTTTTGCTTGTTATAAACAGAAATGCGTTTTTATATTATATAAAACATTTCAATTTTATAGGCATTTCCAAATTGGCTAGGCCAGATATAATTTAGATGTGCATAGAAAATAATATAAAATTAAATATTAACACCATATTAATACCAATATTAGGATAGAACATTGTATTCTGGGAAAAAATCGTGTTTCATAAAATATAAGTCAATACACACAATCTTAATCAAATAGATATTTTCAAAAAACTGTTTTTCATGATTCGTGCATATGCATGTAAAAACAACAAATACATGCTTATATTATTATATAAAATACTTTAATTTATATGTATTGTAAAAATTAGCCAAACAAAAAATATTTTTATGTACGTAGTAAATATTCTTATGATAGAATATTATATTCGAAAAAAAGATCGCTTTGCAGAACATAAAACAATAAACACGATCAAAATGTAATAGATACTTGCAAAAAATAGTTTTGATGAATCGTATTATAAGTAATTTTTCAAAAATGTGCATTTTTATAATATACAAAATAATTTAATGTCAT
>NW_020536361.1:0-33774 GCF_003426905.1 Ctenocephalides felis | reverse complement strand
TCATTGCATTTGATTGCATATTCGATCTTCTCCACCTCATTCTGTGTTTTATATGCAACCTCCATGCAGCTAGCCACACACGTGCACTCTCTATTATTTCCGGGGTAACTAATTCAATAGGATATGTAGTTATTCAATATAAAAAACATTGTTTTTAAAATATTATACTGACCTTTAAAAGAAATTGTCAGAGGGACTGCTTTAACATGGTCCTCTGAGCATTTGAGTTCTGCTGATTTAGCAGAACTACAACTCTCTCAGAATCACTGTCATCGATACTAATTATTTCCTGAATCTCATTAAGTGTAGACTCAGGAGCTCCATTAATAAGAAGCACGTTGCTTTGGTCGTCAACATAATCAATGGGTGTATCTTCAAGTATCACATACTCCTGGTCGACATTAGTGAGGCTACTAAGTACATCAAAAATAGTTGGCTTAACCCTTAGCCTGGCATCCATGACTTTTGGTTCGATAGAGCAATTATATGCTCTACCTTTCGATTTTCTTGTAAATTTTCCTGAACAATATTTTCCATAAATATTTTGTTAGCAGGAACATCTAAGTCGCCGTCCACTCTAACAATCGTATTATTCAAGAATTTCATATCATCTAAAATTCAATATTTTTATTAAAAATAAATTTAATACATTTATGAAATAATCATTGAGATATACATACCGTTAATAGCCAAAACCTTGCTTCGCCCTGCCTGCCTTAATATTATTGCCTTTTTTCCACTTTAATTTTGTGATTGCATTCACATATCTATCTGTAGGGCAAATACTCCTCAAAGGAAATATATCCGTACAACGTGGATTTGATTCCAACCACAACACTAACGCAAACATTTTTGTTCTAGGCATTTTTACACAAATTGAAATATAATAATTAAATTTAAATAGCACAATTTAAACCAAAACGAAACAGAACAAGTGAACCACGCAAATGATGAAATCACTCTACCGACGCCAACGCCATTTTGCTATTCTCGGGATTTTACTATGTTTCAAAAACCAGATGTTGATAACAGTGTTGTGCCTTTAGCGTGGAAATTTATAAATATACATTGGTTCAGAATATTGGAAACACTTGGTAATCTTTATAACATAGTTTATTCACAAAAAAGTATTGGAAATTAATAGTTCTTGTATACGATGTATGTGTTATGGCGGTCCAAATCAGAGAGAGTTAGCCGGCTTCTTCTTTCCAAAAACCTGGCGTCCTGGGTTGCCATAGCAATCATGTTTGTCCTTCCCAAAGCCTCGCGTACTGTGTTGCCAGAGCAATGATATCTGTCCTTTCGAACTTCAGGACGGTGAACATAAGTGTCAGATGGCACAGCACCATCCCCCTTGGAAAGATTATAGTGCTAACTAGGATTCAGTACTATAATAATCATAAATCAAATCACAAATTATCGAAATTCACACTTGCAACCCAGAAAAATAGAAATAGAAATAAAATATAACTTAGTGCCAAAATATAAAAACTTAAAATTATGAAAATTACATCTAGATAGTTAAACTTAATCTAAAACATTTTATTAACAATGGTAAAAAAAAAATATTAACACAACTAATACTAATATATTACGCAAGGTTTAATCCTATTAATATGAACCTGTCAAAATATAAAAACTTAAAATTATGAAAATTACATCTAGATAGTTGAACTTTATCTAAAACATTTTATTAACAATGGTAAAAAAATATAAATATTAACACAACTAATACTAATATATTACGTAAGGTCTAATCCTATTAATATGAACCTTTAATGATTTAGATCCACACAGCAAAGTATAATTAACAGGTGAATCTCTCGATTGAATCTCGTATGGACCAATCCATGGCATAACTAATTTACGGGACTTTCCTTTAGAATTGGATTAAATTCTTCAGGAGTAGCAAATCTCCAACATTGAATTCAGCTTCTTTAGAAGATTTATCATAATTTTGTTTGGAAGGTTCTTTAGAAGAAATTAGGTTTTGTCGAGCAATATCAACAGCAGATTTTATTCTAAGTTTTATTTCTTCGGCATAGTTATCGAAGGTATATGGAGGAGATTGTGGTTTAGGATGTGAAGATGGAAGTTCGGGGTGTTATATCAAAACTTAATTTTTTTATAAGTACGTTTATATCCTTGATGGCCGCCTAATGGTGTGTGATGATACTCATTGATAATTCTTAATTGATCCGAATGGGTTAGAGGGTCTGAAGGCAGATTGAATATGGAAACATTGATCTTAGAATTTTTAAAAATAAATCTGATCATAGATCGAATTTCGCCTTGCTCTAGTCCAGTGATTCCCAAACTTATTTCACCTACCGCCCCCTTTCCAGTAAAAATATTACTCAGCGCCCCCCTAATTTTTTTTTTCATTTCAATAGTAATTAATAAGGTATATAAAAATTATTGTACTTATTGTATTGTACTGTTGTATTGTATTGTATAATACTGTAATTATTGTATCTGTACAAGATAAATTGACGATTTAGAAACCAATTTTGATAGAGTACGCTATTTTAATAAATCATAAAACTTTCGAAAAAAATTTGAACCATCAGTGAATTTCAAGTTTTCTAGGCCCGCAATATATTTGTAATAAAATGCAATACAATTGGTACATCACTCCTGACGGAAAGGTTTTGCAAAAACATTTGATGATACATTTATTAAAATAATGGACAAAATTAATATCAAAATTAATCTTTTACTCTTTCAAAAGAACGTTGTAAAATAACATCAAAGTTTGAAATTATTAAACTATATTCAAAATAAAGATTCAATCATTATAATTTCAATGTGACGGATGAATCTGGTGTGCTGCTACCAATTTAGCAATATTTGGTCTTATCTTCCTGAGAAGTAATATTAAATCACCATGATCGACTATTTGTAGTCGGTTTCTTTTATTTGTTAATAAATTAGATGAATTCACGTTCCACTAAGTATGATGATGGAAATGCAATCAGAAATTTTTCAATGACAGACCAAATTTGTGGGTAAGCGTATTACTGCACTTATGGCCGGTATTATAAGTTCTTCGCCAATAGTATGGAGTTTTCCCGACTTGGCAATCATTAATGAAATATTATACGAAGCAAGAAAGCCGTCTTGAGAAATGTGGTTGAAAAAAGTTTTGCCACTGTCGGTTTTTGTCTAAATTTTTCTTTTAGAGTACGAAAATAACTTAAATTTTTATCTATTTTATCACCATGAATTTTAGTCAAATGTTCTTGTAGTCTAGAAGGTTTCATAGCTTCATTTGAAAAAGTTTTCTGACAAATCAGACATATGTAATATTCACAGGCGATTCAATAAAGCCATATTTCAAATATTCGATATTATTTTGTCTACATTTTTTTTTTGATTCGGCCATTATTATCTGTAGAGGAAATACTTTTCACAGAGGTATTGAATGAAATATAATATATATGATGTCATTAATTGTCAAGCATATGTAATTACAACAGCAATTACCACTTACCAATTATAGTGACACTATTTATTACTGAACAAAAAACTGCTTTTGATATAAAATTATATTATCCAATAATAATACACATCGCCGGCTTAATCTGCAAATATCACAGTTGATTCATTTGCAAATTCACAGTTTATTTGTTTTCACCATACTACTTAGTCAAGATTTGACCAGAGCTTTTTATATTCAACCCCAGACTCTTTGGGGTGTGTAGGGGGTATAAAAGTACGAATATAAATACAATAGAATCCGCTTAGTATGACATTCAAGGGACGGCGAAAAATCGTCATACTAAGCGGTCGTCATACTAAGCGTACTGAAAAAAAAAACAAAAAAAAAAAACAATTTTTGGCGAATATGTTATTAATTTCTGTAATTTAATACAAAAATTAAGGTAAAAAATGACACATACTAACAAATCGACAAATTTAATTAAAAATATGACATAACAATGCATTTTTTAATGTAAGAAGTCTGTAATTTTCGCTTGAATTTTAATTACTGGGTAAAAATAGTAAAAAATATAGAACTTTACTAATTCAGTAAATTATAGCAGATGTTATCGCTTCCAAATTTCGAACACCAAGAATAAGCCTACTTATTTTTTGCACGAGGTCGTCCATGCCGGAAGTTGCCAAAGTTTCCATAGCGCGAATCTCGTGCAACATAGAGACCTGAAGGTATGTAGCGACCTGACACACAAGGGTAATTCACAGTGGTGCCATACCATAGCAATGTGTAATGAAAAACATGAACTTTATGTTATCGGAGGTGTAAAATCATGTCGGTCATTATACTTGGACCAAATTTTTTTTCAAAAATGGGTCATTATAAGCGAAATGTCAATGTAAGCGAGGTCAACATATCCGACTAGACAGCTGTTTTTTTAAGAAATTTTATATGGAAACCAAACTGCCTTTAAAATTACGTCATAATAAGCGGTTGTCAATATATCCGGCGTCATACTAATCGGATTCTACTGTACCTGTAGCTTATGATTACTGAGAGACTAACAAAAGTAACGAGAGAAAATCCTTATTGCCCCGATCCAATAATGTTAACAATGCAAACCCGCCAATAATAGCGATACATCTAATGCGGTAAATTTATTTGCAAAATGGAATATGCATATATGTTTAAATAATTTTAACTAAAATATCATCTTGGTATAATTCAGTGTTAATGTTAATCATTTATTTACATATAATATTAATATTATAATATTTTTTTACTTGTGTGCCTTAAACGTCCCCTACAACTGAGCATCGCCCCCTAAATGCACCAAAGCCCTTCACCGCCCCCTGGATTTCCGCAGCGCCCCCAAGGGGGCGCTGGCGCCCACTTTGGGAATCACTGCTCTAGTCTATCCTCTGTTGATAGGCAAGGTAAGGCCAGATCTTTTAAATCTAATTCTAAACATAGCTCTCGTAATTTGATAAAACACTTAAATAAAATTTCATAAGTGGCTAAATCCGGTTGTCTTAATTTAGTTATTAAATAAAAAACATAATATTTATCATTAAACTTAATATATGCTACATCTCTTACTTCTCTACGTTGGGTAACTAGTTCATTAATATGGTTAAATTTGATCTTAAAATTATTGAAAAATGTATTATTACTATTAAAGTCCTGAGGTGAATCTATACAAAATGACGTATTTTCTAAAAATTTAAAATTTGATTTAAAATCCTCAACCCTAGTATTAATTATAATATTGTTACTTAAATTATTCTTAAATTCTTCATATGTATCTTCACCAGTTATATGAAAAATCATACTTAGGGCATCCGCATTGGTGTTGGCGGATCCTTTCTTATAAACTATCTTATAATCGTATTCCTCTAACTTCATACACCAATGCATGAGTCTGGAGCCTGGGTCTTTTAAATTCATATCAAGGGACGATGATCAGTAACTATAAAGAATTTAAACTATACCATAATAAATACCATAAATATACGCCCTGAAATGACGCACTGCCCAAACAGCTAATAATTCCTTATCTACAGTGGAATAATTTTCCTCTGCCTTATTTAATGTTCTGCTAGCAAACGCATCAGGCAAATACTTACCAATGTCCCCTTGTGATAAAACCGCGCCAATTGCTTTGCCAGAGGCATCAGTCGTTACATTAAACGTCTGTTGGAAATTCGGGTATTGCAAAACTGGGGCACTAGTTAAAGGACTCTTTAAAGTTTCAAAAGCTTGTTGTTGGGATGAGGACCATATGATTTATTAGATTCAAAAGCTCGCTCAAAGGCCTCGAAATCTTAGAAAAGTTTTCGATAAACCTTCGATAATAACCTGCTAGTCCAAGAAATGATTTTATATCTTTTGGCGATTTCGGAACAGGTAAATTGATTACCGCGTCAATTTTAGAGTTATCGGGTTTTATACCAGAAAGTGTTATTATAGGCCCTAAATAATAAACCTCTTTACAAAAGAAATTACATTTTTGAGTATTTTTCCAATACTTCACTTATTCTTTTAAAATGTTCCTCAAGAGTATTCGAGTAAATGACAATATCGTCTAAATATACAAAGCATTTTATTCCTTGCAACCCAGGCAATACGGAATTCATTAATCGTTGAAATGTTGCTGGGATATTTTTTAACCCATATGGATTGCGTTTAAAATGAAAATGAGAGCATTGAGTTGAGAAAGCACTTTAAGACTTATCATTCTCACTCATTGAAATTTGGTGAAAGCCAGAAGCCAAATCAAGGGTGGAAAAATATTTAGAGTTGCCTAATTGGTCAAGAATTTTTGAAATGTTTGGTAAGGGGAACGAATCTCCTATTGTAACCTCATTAAGTCTCCGAAAATAAACAACTAATCTCTATTTCAAATTACCCGAATCGGACTTCTTCGGAACCAAAAGTGAAGGCGCATTCCGAGGGCTAGTACTGTGTTCTATGATATCATTTTCTAATAACTCGGATACTTGTTAATTGATTTCGCTCTTATGGCGATCTGGTAAACGATAGGGCTTAACATTAATAAGAGGAGTATGCGATGGAGTATGAATGCTATGTTCAATAGAAGAAGAAAAGGGAATTTGTCGCCTTCGACATAAAAAATATCACTAAAATTTGTACAAATTTCTTTAAGTAATTTACATTCAATATCATTTAAAACATCAGTTTTTAAAGCAAAAAAGATTTTGTCTATTCTATCCGGATTAGTATAAAAAGTAACTTGATTTATAAGTTTAGGGTTTTTAGAAATATGTAAAATATCTGACAAGGTATCTACATTAAAAATTGGTAAGTTTAAATCTACTTCCTTATCATTAGAATTCACATTATTAATTACACAAGCAAAATTTGACGGTGAAACTAGGGTACTAGCGACAAAAACTCCTGCACTTAATTCAGTTTTTTTAATTAATCCCACAGAATTGGTGTTGGTAGTAATTTGAACCACAGTTTCAGACCTTGAATTTAGTTTAATATTTGATGGAGAATATCGTAAAGGCAAAATAATTGAGTCATTGAATTTGAGTATTGAGTTCAAAATGTCGATACTTCCACCAAAAGATTTTAAGAAATCTATGCCCAATATACACCATGCCCTTTAACAGGCAACTTATCATTAACTGCATTAAATACAAAATTAACTAATTTATTCCCTAACTTAATATTAATATTGGCACTTTCCTATATAGTGCTTATTGTTGTACCAGAGACCCCAGAAATTTTGATTTTGTTTTCTAAACCGTCCCTAACGTCAATATCATCATTTAGAATGCCTATTTTAATTAAACTTATTTCCGCACCAGTATCTAAAAGTAGTAAATTTATGTCTTTTTCATTCGTACTCAAAGTTTTTAAACTAACAAAAAAAAGTTGGTTTTGACTAAAAATGCATGAAATATTTGCTTTCTTAAGTTCCCTAACAGTGTGTGAAACTTCGGTTTGGCTATTTGAAGCAACAGGCTCTACATTACTATCTACTACGTTTATCTTCGAGCGTTGTTGTTCATTATAGATTCTTTTACGACAATTCTTGCTCAAATGCCCAGACCTCTTACAATAGTTGCAAAAGATTTCAAATTTAATTTTAGGTTGAGCATTAATATTTGGCAAGACATTGATTTTAGGGCTAAAAGAGATCGAAGTGTTAGAACCAGACGTAGGTTCCTTCTCTTTAGCAAATTCAGCGGCTTCCCTAAGTGTCTGAAAGTTTTTCGCTTTAACGAGTAGTCTCGAGGAAGGCTGAAGGCCCTCCTGGAGAATATGCAATGCTTGGTCCCGTAAAAGTTCATTACAAAAAGAGCTTGAATTTGGAATTTTGTTACGTTTAATTGTTGCTTCAATCAAATCTGTTAAAATACGTTTTAACCTATTTTCGTAATCACTTAATAAATTTCATTATTAAAATGTTTTTTTTATTACACTTCATTATTATTTGTAATACATTTAATTATGTTTAATTATTTATATGAGAAATTGGAGATTTGACCTATCACTTATTCTGTTTATACATTTAAACAAACATATAAATGTAAACATTTTTCAGATGTTCTGCTAGTGGTCATGCGATGAGGTTATGTATTGTATATGTCAACTAGCTGTAAGTGGAATTCTGTCTTAAGGCAATTAAGGCATCGTGCCTTAAGGCAAATTGCTGGAACTTCCCGTACCAAAAATTATTATTTTTTTAAAAACGATTAACATTTTTGAAAAAAATTTACTTTGAAAAAATAAGATTTTTGAGAAACTATAAATTGGACAAAAAATTACTTTTTTTTTGAAAAAAAAATTTAAAAAAAAAAAAAAAAATTTTTTAAATTTTTTTTTTGAAAAAAAAATTTTTTTTTTCTTTATTTTGACATATTGTGGAAGATCTGAACTTTCTTTTCAAAGCAATCGTACTGTTTTAACTGCATAGGGACAAAATATAAAGCGCGTAAGCGCCGCGTCGCTGTCTAACGCATAAGCATTGGTACGGAACCCACAGGAATGTTAACAAAATGTATACTGATTGTTAAAATCTCTATAAAATATCTGATAATTTAATATGCATATGTCTAATGATCATTTTTGACTGCCAAATGGCTCATTTTTTTACTTTTTCCTCCATATCTCCCAAACCGCTAGACCTACCTTCATGAAAATTTTATCGATTCTTCATCTCGTCAATACAAGTGAAATGTTTTTTGAATTATTCAAATCGGACGCCCCGTTCTCTTAAAAACTGAGTTACCGTTTTCGGCACTTTTTGCCCCGTATCTTCGGAACGGCTAGACCTGCCTTCGCCAAAAACTAATCAGCACGTCTCCTTATCAATACGAATCGAATGTTTTTTGAATTATTCAAATCGGTTGATCCGTGTTCCCGAAATCGTCGACGAAAATTTGTATCCGCACATACATACACACACATACATACATACATACACACACACACACACACACACACACACACACATACATCCATTTTTTCTAAGGTATGCCAAAATGTTCAGAAACCTCTGAAACGTAAAGATATATAAAAATTTTCATTTTTGATTTTTTTGCGATTACTATAACTTGCCCTACGGGAAGTTAAAAATAATGTGTTTATTTATAGTACTTTCGATTCTAAAAGCGCTTGTGACTGTTTTTAAGTACATGGCAAGAGCTTTATGTACCTAAAAGCAGCTAGTTAGAAGCGTAGGGTCCTAATTAGAACTTATTTTTTGACTCGGGTAGACCTATACATCAAAGAGATAACAGAAATTTTTATGGAACGCGAATGAAAAGAAAAATAATTTAAATACCTTCCTGATCAAGTTGATTTCTGATACCAATCAGTCAGGACGGAATTATTAACTTTATTTTTAGTGATTCTTAGGTCTAAAAAGCTAATAGAGTCATCCGATTCAGTCTCACAAGTGAACTGCAAATGTTTATTAAAAGAATGAAGAGTCTAATGTGTCGACAATATGAAAATCGTCAAGGGACAACAGAACGTAATCAACATATCTATAATAAAGGTGAGGTGTGGAACAGAAAGATTAGATAAAACAAAATTTTCCAAAATTTGTAATGTTAAATCAGCCACAGGGGGGCTGATGCTAGACCCCATGGGCAAACCAAAAATCTGTGAATAAAATTTATCATCAAATTAAAAATAAGCCTTAACAAAAATGAAATTTAAATTAGTCTTGAACCAAACCGAGTCAATCGAAGTGTGATGTTGGATATCGTTCTAACGGTCAGATATAGCTTCTAATGCCAAATCCCAAGGAATATTCGTGAAAAGGGAAATGAGATAAAAATAACAAAGGAAAAATTGGGAGGAATTGTAAAATTTTTAACTGAACTAAAAGAATTGGGTACATTAAATTTTGATAAAATAGAAACCTTAGAGAGAATGGAGCTGATATGTTTGGAGAGTTTACTTAAGGGAGAATTTAAGTCAGAAACAATAGGTCTGAGGGGTAAATTAGGTTTATGAACCTTAGCAAGACAATACAACTTGGGAAAACTGGGATGAAAGACTTTTAAGGAAAAACCTAATGATTTGGAGATAAGAATAAGTTTGTGAGTTTGTCTGTTTAAATGATCGGTGGGGTCGTTAATTAAAGGTTTATAAAAAGTTTCGTTGTTTAATGAGTCGTAAGTTTTTGAAAAATAATCCGACCTGTCTAAAACCACAGTAAGATTGCCCTTATAGCTTTCTTGACTATGATATCTGGATTATCCTTCACAAACTTTTCGCATAATTTTAAATCTCTAAGGGAACTAAAATTAGAATTATTCTTTTTGATAAAAGATAAAAGTTTGCTACAACACATGGATCTAAATTTTGTTTCTTTATCTGGGTTATTCAATTTTTTTAAACCAAACTCCAAACTACTAAGTACCTTAATGAAATTGAAGTTGGATTTGAGAAGAGAAAATTTAGGACCAAGGGGATTGGTGTGTTAGAATAGTTTTTGAGCCACTTATCTATTAAATTTTCACTTATCAACGGTGCAATAGATTTATTAAAATTATCCAAAAGCTTATCAAATTTTTTTATATGAGCCAATTTTAATTTTGTAGAAAATCTGTCACATTTCAAATTTTCAAATTCTATAAAATTAACCAAAATGAAAGGTTTCAAAATAGAAGTTGAAACATTTTTTAAATTTTCAAGTTTAGATTTAAGAGAAGAAATGTAGGAAAAACTATTTTTAATTTCAAGTGACATAGCTTCAAAACTAATGTTACATAACTTTTAGTTAAAGGAAGGAGATGTTAAATGATTGAACTTAGAAAGCATTAATTTTGTGTCAAAAAAACTTAAGAATCAATTTGTATTTTCTGCAACGTAATAAAAAAAATTGTTTGATAATAGCTTTGATCAATATTAAATTTAAAGAAGAAAATGTGGAAAGTTTTACCCTGGTGTGGTATCCATAATGCAACTCAACAAAATTAAAGAAAGACAGCTGATCATTAGATGAAACAGGAACAAGAGGCTCAGAGTAATTTTGAACCGAAGACGGAGGAAGATGATCTTGAACAAAATTCCGAAGATGAAAGCCGAAAGGGTGAATCGAAAATCCACAACGATGCGAAGAACCAACATAATGATGAACAGGGAAAGTATAAGCGTACTAAAAATTGATCTTATATATATTATATTTAATAACAAATCAAGTGGTCTTTTTCTTTCCTGCTCTTTCGCACTCCATCTTTTTTATTTGCACTTTCTCTAGTATTTTTTTGGGATGATGCCTCTGTTTGCTGAACAAATCAACAAATTCGTTTTATGAATGTTTCATAATTACCAAACTGTTCATTATTTATTAAATTTATAAGCTCTTGTCCTGCACGTTTTATTATGACATATCGAGTCTCTTTATTATTTTCTGTACTCGTTTGCAGATCTTCTGAACTTCTAAAATTTTCACATTTTTGTATCATATTTCTTTCTAGCAATTCATGCTTAAAACGCGTATTTGATGGGAAAACTCTCACACATGCGTGGATGTGCTTACAAATGTATCATTAAATCAAATACTCTTTACAACGCATGTTTATGTATGAAAACAAATCTTACATGGTTCACATCTAATGCAAGTACTATTATAAGTTTGATTTTTCTTAATAACCGCATATGGCAAATTCTGTTGCCAATATATTTTATTGTGTTTTGGAACTGGTTTCTGTAATATCAGGCAATATTGTTGCGCTTCTCATGTGGCTTATTCGTATATCTCTCTATCTGGCCGATAGTAACATTCTATCTAATCTTCGGGTCCTTTGCTGAAAAGAAATGATTTCAAGAAGTAACACCATTTGAATGGCCTTATCCAATCTTCTAGAGCACTTTCTTTCAAAAACTCGACTTTTTATTTGATTGTGAAAACTTTCTAAATACATGTCAGTGTTAATTCTTATTCTTTTCCAATAACAATACGCCCAGGTAGTTGCTCATTTGCAGTAAACTTTGCTAAATTATGCAACAAATAACTTAACATTGTCGTCTGCCTAAAGTTCACTCAAGTAAGCATTTAATTTTTTCCAAAATTCTTTCTCATCTAAAATCTATTTTAATTCTACTAATTTCTGGTGAATGATTTCGCGTTTCTCTCTATTTGTGATTTTGTGTGATGCTGCTTTATCCAGCTCCTGGGAACATGCCAGCATCATAAAAGTTTATACTGTGGCTCACCCATGACATCTGACCATGCATTGAAATAAGCTGGAGAGTCACCTGTCATGAATGTCTTTGCTTTAATCATGCCTACTACTTTGGCAATTTCTTGAAAATATATTTTACATAAAACTTTATCCTGCCCGCAACTGGGATTTTGCTTCCAAATCCATCCACCGCAAGTAGTTTATTGAATTGTATTTGGTTGGGGTTTGGACAACTTTATTAACCTCGGATACTTCGAGTTCTTATTGAAAAAAAATGATAACTTGAGCTTATATCTTGGAACACACTTCTTGTTTATTAATATTTCTTTTATTTAATAATAGTTTACAAGTTGATTTCGGTGTTCACAACCCAGAACTCGGAAGGCAACTGCACTAACTAATGCAGGGTTACACAACCTTCTGCAATGCGCCAGGGATATGAAACCGTTATTTTAATAAAATATTATTATATTTTTATAAAATAAATGACAACGTTCATTACATAACATAATATTATAGTGCTATACTTATCTCTCAACTCGGAATTTTTGTTTGTATCGGATTTTTTCAAAATGTGGTTATATTGCTTTTAAATATAGTTATTATGATAATAAAATAGAAAATTTTGATAATTAAAAAAAAATGCACTCAAAACCATGCTATATTGTTTAAAAAAACATTTTTTCACAGATCTTTATTAGAATTATGGGGATCATGAGCTAATAAATTAATTTTGTTATATATTTATTTATAAAATTAATAAATCAATCAATAAATGAATGTAATAGTAAATTAATTCTTAAAAAATAAAAAAAATTAAATGTAAGTTTAGTTTGCGACGAGTCGTCGCCGACACGATTTGCCGCCGGAGCGGCGGCATCCGAGATTAACGGTAAAACATATCATGCCGCCGGAGCGGCATCCGAGTCGAAAGGGTTAACTTAAACAAGGCATTTTTGTCGACATTGACCTCAAAATATTTCAAAATAATGCTGTTGTCTTGTCCTGCGGCTAGTAGCACTTAGAACAAGCTGTCAATAGCGCAATATATATATATATATATATATATATATATATATATATATATATATTACAGAATTTTATGATATGAGTGGAACGAATATTAAATGTTTAATATGAACAAAGCAGCACTCAAATTTTTTAATACAACTTTATTTTATGATTACAAATGTTTCGAGACCATGGTGTGCCTCATCTTCAGTGCTATTTCAAAAAACAGTTACTTATTACTATACATTCTTTAATGTTTTATTTAAAACTATATTTAACTTTTGAATATAAAACACCAATTATTCCTTGCATTGACAAGTGACAATTATTTCATTCAATGCTTGACACGGTACTAACCGAAATGTGACATTTACAGAATTATTCGAAACAAATCTGAAGTATCTAGACGGAGACAGGATGGGTAACATTAAAATGTAAAACAAGAGGAAAGCGCTCGCATACAAAAACCGATAAGTATGAAAAAAAAAACAGATCAATTTATTGAAAAGAATAAGATAAATGAAAAAATTATAAATTATTATTGATGTTTATATAAGTGTCGTGTAAAATATTTGTGTCGGTTGTCAGATTTATGCTATTGTTAGTGCGAACTATTAACATTGATTCTGCCATGCTCCGTTTAAATAAGTCTTTTTTATGGAATAAGATTTGGGGATTGTCAAAATCAAACTTATGGTTGTTGATAGTAGCATGATCCACAAGTGTACTTTTAAAATTTTTGTTATCTATTTTTTCGCATTGTAATTCATGTTGCCTGAGTCTTTTTTCTAAGTTTTGGCAGGTTTGGCCAATATAAGAGCAATTACAATCCAAACAATTTACTTTATAAACTATATCTTTCTTTTTGTTAAAGGAGTTTCGTCTTTAATGTTGGAATATAAAAATTTTAATTGTTTCAATGAAGAAAAAGTAATATGAATATAGTGTTTTTTGAATAGTCTTTTTGATAATTTGTTAAAATTAAAAAAATATGGAAAATTAATGAAAAAAGTTTTTTCGGGAATACTTGTTTGGCCATGATCTTCCGGTTTCTTATCAAAAGGTTCAAGTAATTTAGCGACTCTGTTTTTAATAATTGGACATATTAACTTACTTGGAAAATTATTGCCAAGTAGGATCGTTTTAACTAATTTTATGTTTGTATCATAGAACAGAGGATCAGATAATAAAATAGCGTGATCTACAAGATTTAAAATGGTAGAAATTTTATATTGAGAGGAACATGCGTATTAAAGTTAATGTACCTCCCGGACCAACTATCTTTTCTGTACCAATCTGTGAAACATACACCGCCTCTATTAAATAAAGTTGCCTCTATTAAAATAAAGGTGTATTAAAAAATCTGAGAAAGAGGAAGAACTTGATTTTGAACAAGAATTGTTAAGGTATGAAGAACTGTTTAAATTGTTATGTAAAAACTCTAATGTATTTTTAATGATGTTATCATAGATAAGGAAATAGATAGAAAACTTGGGTGATATTCCGGAGTCAACGAAATAATAGTACATTACGACGCTAGAGGCGCTAGTGTTCATAGCAGGTTTTAGAACTTTTTGCAAAAGGTTTAAATACCAGATAACTTTGGTTTATGTACATGCCGATAGATGCTTTCTTGACATATTTTCTTTTTTGAATTATTAACGGTTCTTTTAATGCTCAATAATTGCTATATAAAAACATACTTGTAAAGAATATTTAGAAGTTTGGCTCTGAGACTGTTTTCGACACAAACATCTTGCATAAAAAAATCGACTACGTTGCTGCATTTACAAAACAAATCATAAAATTTCTTCCCTGCTACGAAAAAAGATTTTCCAGTGTAATCTCTTGATTTAATGTAAGACGGCTTATCATCATTGATGGGTTCTGATAAGATGTCAGATGTACATGTCGAGCATTTTTTAACTAACTTCATTAACTTTTTGGCGTAAAAACCAGCAACATATGCGTTTGCTGTTTCCTCGTACGCATTCAAATCTCCGAAAGGAAAAAAATCAGGAATAATAGTTTCCTGCTCAAGGGCTGCAATATCATTTGGGTCTTTATCATCAATTAAAAATGTTTTAAAGGGGCCGAATATGCCAGTATTATCATCATCTTCACAATTTGCAGACGGTGAATGATATGATGACAAATTATTAATTATTAAGGTTTTGAAGGCTGCAATAAAATTAAAGCAATTCAAATTAGTGTTACAAGCGCCCTGGCTTCTGACAATACTAAACAAAATTTCCAGGGGATCCTGGTTGAAATATCTTAAACATAAATGATCAAACCCCGCCTTATTTAATTTTGACCAAATATATCGTAAACGCTTGAGAGTATCAATCCAATTTTTGACGCATGGTGGTTTTGTTTCTGATGTAGCAGACCCCTTCTTTCTAACAAAATACAAAGAAATCAATACTTGCTCCGCATCTATCCCAAATTTTAAATGTTCTGATTCATTTGTTATAGCGCATCGGAGATAGTTACCCGTTTTTAGACTTATTGATACTCCGTTAACGCTGTCAAACAAGCAGTCCATGAACTTCAAAAATTCACTAGTGTCATAGGTAGTTACCGAAGCATCAACCCTGGTAAAATATGAATTTTGAAATCCAATGGCTACACGCTTTGAGAACACTTGTACCGCTAATGATACCTTCATGACTTTCCAACATTTTTGATAAATATGTTGAGCGGTTAAAGTGTGACAACATCGATATATGCTTAAAACTTAGAGTCATACTCATAAAAACTCAGAATATCACTCCAAGCAGCTTCGAGTTGTACCCCCTTTGTGCTGGTAAATTTAACATTACATTTTGCAAAGTTATTCCTCATACACTTCAACATATGTGGAGGATCAAACAAAGGAACTATTTAATGTCCGTTTATTTCGAATTCTAATCTATTATCATCATTATTTACTAACATAACGTTTATTAGTCTCATTTATAAGCATGCTAACAGCTTTGCGATTTGCGGGGTATTGATCGCAAACTGTTGCCACAATGTTTAAATCAATACTAAGTAATTTTTTTACTACTTCTTCAATGCAGCATTTCAAATTGAAAGCATTCACACCACCATCAGGAAAATAAAAAAACAACTGGCCATTTCTACTTGTTCTTTAAACCCTTAATCATAAACACCAGTGCGTGGTCAGCAAATGCTTCAATTTTACCATTAGCAAGCTCTTAAAAGCTACAATATAATCTTTTGTGCAGTCATATGTTAGGAAAGTTAAAAGTGAAATTTCGTCAAACATAACAACGCAATAATTATCTTTATCATCACTCAGATGAGATAATGATGATTGCAATGTTTTAAAAATGCTTTCGTTAATGCCACTATGCATTGGAACTTTTGTAAGTAACTTTCGCGAAGATGTTATCGAAGGCAAAATAAATATGTCTCCAGAATCTATAAGCTTTTGGACTTTTCTTTGGTAGAGACAAAGCAAGTACTTTTTCGTCTGTAGTGAATCTCCTTCCTTGAACTTTTTCGAGTGTTCTCTAAGCTGACATGTTATGAATTGACGTGCTCGTTCGTTCAAGGTTTCAGGAATGTGGGAAAATTGTTTCGCATACATCACACTTCGACGTAGCCTTGTATGACTTACATTTTTTTTTGTATTCTGAGCATGTCCTTTTTCATTTTTTTGATAAAAGGTATAATTTTTTTGCCTTTGGTGTCAGACAGGACACTCGTTTCACTGAAAATAAACATGATTTAGCATTATTTTTAAATAGAGAGACTATTGAATAGTGATGATTTTTATTATATTTATTCACCCGTATTACGTGTTGGCTTGACATGTCCCTGATTTTCCATTGTATTGGACACAAATTCTTTATTTGCTACAACTTTATCAAAACTTGCAGAACGTTCCTTACTGTTATTTTGTGGCAAGCTTTCCGAAGTATAACTTTCCGCCTGGTTGGAAATGTTATTTGTGCTCAAACAATGTTCTCCCAATAATCGATAATTAACAGTTTTCTTTTTAATTGTTTTCATATTAATACCAAGCTCTAAAAATTATGAAAAATATATGATTTTACTGTATATTAAACTTTATTTTTTTATTGAAAATACTTACGAAACGTTGCTCTATCCAAAAGGCAATTTTCTTCGTCATATGGGTCTCCATGAAATCCTGAATATCCTCCATATCCTGAATAGACAATAATAGCTGACAAATTGTTAACAAAATATATACATTTGCATATTATATAACATTACATTCTTTGCAATACTAACCAGGCATATTTAAAGTTGGCAAAGCGTTAACTTCAAGATTTGTCATATTTTTCTTTTGTGGCTGTGTTTTGCAACAATCTGCAAAATGATTGTCGCAAACAAATCGATTTATTCGCATTTTTTCAATCTCCACATCATCCAATTTTGAATTATTCACTCGCCTAATCCAAATCTCATACATCTATAATATTTTGCTTTTGAACCTATTGAAGAAACACAATATTACATTTTACATACCTTGTCATTCCTTGTTGGAAAACCATGTAATCTCACTATTTTCTTATTTCCTACGCAACCAGGAAATAACC
Source organism: Ctenocephalides felis (assembly GCF_003426905.1). Lineage (NCBI taxonomy): Eukaryota > Metazoa > Arthropoda > Insecta > Siphonaptera > Pulicidae > Ctenocephalides > Ctenocephalides felis. Next base: position 16,075 of record NW_020536361.1, on the reverse strand, counting down.
CTAACACCCTCACTGCACTTTTATAACTTTATATAGAAAATTCTTTAAACTTCACCAACTAATCGAAAATTATATCAGAACGAACTACGAACGTAATGGGGATTTACTGGATTTTCCGGCACAGTATGGAGAAGGGGTTTATGGGAGGGATTGGAATTGCTCGTATTCATCATAGCGTTCGACTTACGCATGACGGGAGTGGATACTCGCGACATCTGCGCTAAGTAGCGTCGTAAGCGCGAATCATGCAAGCGATCACGGACATTTGTTAGAAGTTTGCGCCTCATGGATGTTATTAACTAAATTTGACGGACAAAAATTATTATTCAAAACAGAACAAATTAAAATTAGGATTTTTTCCCTAAAAAATCTCTTATATATTTAAACTACCATTTCTATCACCCCAAATCGACTAAGATTGCATCTATCATCAACTTATTAGATCATGCCATCCTTCTTTCTCATCCATCACATTGGGAAAAAATATTAATTTAATATATTCTACCCTTCAAAATAATTCCTATCCACTACAACTTTTACGCTCAGTAATAAATAATAGATTACCTTTTCTTCGTAATAAATTCCGTACATCTTCCTTATTTACCTCCCAATCACAACAAAATAGTATCATTTCACAAACCCTTAATCCTATTTCTGAAAATTCACTATCTCTCAATTCCTTCATCTCATTACCGTATATTGACTGCCTTTTTCACTCCTGGAAAAAACTTTTTTCATCCGTAGGTCTGAAGCTAGTGTGTTCGACTGGACACACTCTCACAGACATATACACTAATTTAAAAAATCCTACCCCTATTTGCCGCACGTCAAACGTCGTATATGTCATTGATTGTAATGATTGTTCAAGTTGTTATGCTGGAGAAACTTCACAATTTCTCTCAAAACGAATGCGCCAACACGAACTTAATAGTTTAAACAGGAAACAAAATAAAACCATGATCACCGAACATGTCTCCAACTTTAAACATTCTTTTAATTTCACCAATCTAAGAGTTATCCATCGAGAAGCCAACACTTTACGCAGAAAGTTCGCTGAGAGTATTTTCATACAAATATTACCTGCCATTAACAAACGATTTGATTCGGCTTCATTTTGCAATATCTACCGCGATGCTTCCAATAATTTTTTCAATATGCGCAATACATCCTAACACTTCTTTTATGTATATATATGTATGTATGTGTATATATGTGTATGTGTATATATATATATATATGTGTGTGTGTATATGTGTGTATGTGTATATATATGCATATATGTATATTTATTTATTTATTTATTTATTATACGCCAATCAGCTATATACAGTTAATTATATAGTAATGTAACACATACAAACACACATACGGGCACCTATACATACACTCGTACATACATACGTCCGCACATGCACTTATATGTAGACTCAAACACACTACTAATGCTAACAAATTCTAATAAGTATTATTTCTTTTGACAATGTTGATAAATGTATTATGTGATGAATCAAAAAAGTTTAGTTTTGAGCACTGTTCATTGACCACCATTGCTACTCTGTTCATTGGACCGTTCAATATATAGTTTTTCGTCGTTTTTGAAGTCTGCACAATACGGTTTGTTCTTAATCCTTGTCTCGAGCATATCAAATTAATTTTTGCTAGAATCTCAGGAGAATCAATTGAGCCATTTACTGTCTTATGAAAAAAAATAAGATCAGTAATTTGTTGTCGTTTGCTTAGGTTAATATCCTCGCATTTCAGTAAAAAAATTTCGCTTTCATGTGCACTTATTCTTTTTGATTGCGCAAAGTGCTTAAGGTATTTTTCAAATTTCCTTTGTTAAGTTTGTTGCTTGATAATTCAGTGTGAGGTGCCCAAACTATGGAGTTATATTCTAGAAAAGGCCTGACGAGTGTGGAGTACAGAATGCATAGTGTGTCTATGCTGTGGAAATCTCGACCACTCCTGATGATGAAGCTAAGTGTTCTTAGGGCTTGAAGAGAAATTTTGTTAATATTCTGTGAGAAGTTTAATTTAGTGTCAAAAATAACTCCAAGATCTTTTATAGAAGTCACTGAATTTATTTTTTGGTTTTCTAAATGGTGATCTTGTTGAATTGAATTATGGGATCGAGATAGTATCATTACTGCGCATTTTTTAGCATTTAACTTGAGTTTATTACTTATACACCAGTTGTTCAATTGCGCAATGTCTTGTTGTAACGATAATCTATCATCATCACAATTTATAGTTTTATAGATTTTTGGTGTTGATATTTATGGACAAGGCTGGGTGATGAGCGTCCTCATGAGTTAAAGCATGAGAACGCTCTACAGTTGCGTGTATATTACTGAAGCACAAGTCAAGCGTTTTTCCACTATGATTTTGAATGTTGTTAAATTGCCGATAGTTTAGTAGTGACAACTCTTCATAAACCAAGCACGAAGAATGTTCTTGCGGTAGGCTGCTGAGTAAATTATAATCGCCTGCGATTAATATACTTGCTTTTGAATATTTTTTGGATACTGATCTTATTGCAGATATATGCTCTTTATAAATTTCTACAGTTGATTTAGAAGGTAGGTAAACACAGCAGATAATTAGGTCGTGTGGCGCAGTTTTAATTTTAATTTTTCATATTATTATTGGGAAGTGCAAGCAACTCCGTTGAAAGACTCCGCTTCACTGCCACGAATACACTACCACCTTTCATTTTTATCACTGATTTGATCTCTATCGCACCTAAAAATCGCATATGTGTTGTCGATTACCTCGCCATCAGCAATATCAGACTTTAGCCATGACTCTGTAACACAAATTACATCACTCACACTCACAGAAGATGACGCTCGAAACGTGTTCAGTTTTGTTCTAAGACCCCTAGTGTTTTGATAGTAGATTGATAAGCCGCGTTCAAGATGTTCTTTCCTGCGATGACCCGCGGAAGGAGTGTAGCTTCACTATTTTAGGGACACCATTTATATATTTGATCGTTTTGTCTGCGTTTTCCATATCTGAGTTTAGTTCGTTTCGCAGCATTTTCAGATGACTTAATTGTCTGGGCGTCATGTCATGTTTCATAGAAATCCCATTTGTATGTTTAGTTTTTATTCAGATTCGGGCGGTTGTTTCGGATGGGGTTTCAATTAATAATGGCCTGATTTTACCTGTGGTTGGTTTTCCAAGACGACGAACTTTGATGTCTTTTGTTGCAATTTGTGTGTCTTGTGGCAAAAGCTTAGTAATACTTGTCAAGTCGTCTTGTAATCTGTCCTGTCCATTAGTTTCATTTGACTCTATTACGTTGAACACTATTACATTTTTTTCGCGTCTCTTATGATCGTTAAATTCGGCGTACATATCATCTGCACTTACAAACTGTTCTTCAAGCGTTTTAACTTTCTCCTCAACAGATGTCACTTGTGTTTTCAGTTGCTTACATATATTATTAACTAAATCATTTTGTTCCGAAATTTTCAGAAGTTCCGTTCTAATGGCGGTAAGATTGCTTTCAACCTCACTTTTGAACGGAATAAAGTACTTACGAAATAACTTTTCCATTTCACTAATGCTAGAGTCATCTCTGTCGTCTGACGTCGTGGCCCTAACCTCACTTTTGCAAAGATTGTATTTCCATTCGTTGCCGTTTATTCTGTTATCCGTCACAATTTTTTTTATGTCTTTAGATTTAATTTTTAAACACTTAGCGTGGAACCACCTTTCACAACTCACACACTGTATATTAGAAATATTGTCATTAATTTGCTCAGAGCATAAATCACACACGAGTTTACTAGGCGCCATCTTGTCACTTGATGTGTATATATATATGTGTGTGTTTACATTTATGTGTATATGTATGTGTGCATGTGTTTGTATATATATATGTATGTGTATGTGTATACATATATGTAATTGTTGTTTTGCGTATATATACATATATATATATTTTATGTTATAATTTTTTATATAATAACTTGCTCCATAACTAATATCGTTTTATAGTTAATATTTATACTTTTGCTTAATAAATTTCTCTTCATCACATATTCATCATAGTTTTATTATATTTCTATATTTTCATTTTTATCCACATATTATGTTTAACCGTTGATTATGGATTGTTTCTACATGCCATATTTTTTTTATGTTCCTACTGCGCATGATCGTTGAGAAAATCTTCGTAATATGAAACCACTAAAATTCTCTCTATCCCGTTCTCTCATCCAATGACGATACAGTTTCCACTATTTTCCGCAAACACGTACGCACACATTTTACTCTCGTACACACACGTAATACACACTCCAAGCTGACAACATGTTCGTTTGGAATAAACTTTTTTATAACAAAATATATTATTTATTTTAATTTTAAATTTTTCTAAAATTTATCAAAACTCGACGTTCTATCAATTTTTTGTTTCATTTTTTTTTTTTTTTTTTTTTTTTTAAAAAAAACAAGTGCATGTCAGATTGAATTTTACGGTTTATTAAAATTGCATGAAAAGCTTACAAAAGTGTACAGATAATTAAATAATTGCTTACAAAAAACCATACATAATCGAGACTCTAATGTGCGTTTGTGGAATCAAGAAAATGTCTTACATTTCAATCAAGATATAGTAGCGAATATGGAATCGGACAGTAAACCATCAGAAATCCCAAAACTTCGAAAGACCGTTATTGGATCCAGCAAATACAGCAAGATACCTCGCGAAGAAGGTCGGACCAATATGTTTACATCGGAAAAGGTCTCGCTGCGTTCAACTTCATCAGTTTCTGACTCAAGACAGGAAGTAATATCATCTAGTAATAGTGCATCTACAAGCCTCACTCAACCACATTCTGATGTCAAGAAACCTCCTAATTCATGGCAAGTAGTCAATTTCAAAAAAAGAAAAACTTCATTTGAACCATTAGGAATAGATGTCAAAATTCAAAACAGATTTTCGGCCCTTTCAACAATAGAAACAGCTAATGATGACAACTCAGTTAAACCGGCTCCAGTCAGTAAGCCCCCTCCAATATTTATTTACGGAGTTGACGATATTAATGATATGTCTAATCAATTAAATGAAATAATTCCGCACGATCAATATTTCCTGAGAAGTTTAGCTAACAATACATTTAAAATTCTATGTAATTCTGTCGACCATTTTCGAACTTTATCCAGACATCTAAAAGAAACTAATGCCGTATATCATACATATCAATTAAAAGAAGAGAAGGCTTATAGGGTTGTTCTTAGAAATGTACACTTTTCAACAAGCACAGATGCAATTAAATTAGAACTATTAAAACAGGGTCATGTAGTACGTAATATCCTAAATATTAGACATAGAATAACAAAAGAACCTCTTAATATGTTTTTTGTTGATCTGGAACCAAATAGAAATAACAAAAATATTTATAACATTTATAAATTATTCAACTGCATAATACGCGTCGAACCACCGAGAAAGTCCAACAACATTATACAATGCACTCGCTGTCAACTCTATAATCACACCAAAAAATACTGCAATAGACCATTTGCTTGCCTAAAATGCGGTGACAATCATAATACTAATGCTTGTACCAAAGATCCGAATGCTCCGGCATGTTGTTATTTTTGCGACGGTGCTCATCCAGCTAATTATCGCGGTTGCTCATACTTCCAAAAAATTAAAGAACAAAGAAACAAAACTCCAGTAAATCAATCAGTCATAAATCCAAATCCAAATAACCAAAATTTTAAAAATTATAATAATTCTAATTCTAATAATAAAATAAACAACATTTCTCCGGTCTTAAATCCAACAATTCAAAATTCATCCTATGCAGACATTGCAAAAAACAATTACTCTGCTTCTAATCATTCACCTTCAAATCCCGATTCTGATTCTCTAGCAACACTTATTTTAGAATTTAAAAATATCTTCAATCAGCTTTTGCAACAGAACACCATAATAATAAATATGTTATCCACGTTAGTCAACAACAAAAGCAATGGCAAAAATAATTAAAATTGCTGAATGGAATGCCAACGGTTTAATACCTCACAAAAATGAAGTAGAATGTTTTTTAAAGTTAAACTTAATAGATATCTTATTAATCTCCGAAACTCACTTCACTGAAAAAAACTACTTTAAAATTTATAACTACACTACTTATAATTCAAATCACCCAAGTGGCAGGGCTCGCGGCGGTTCGGCTATATTAATCAAAAATAATATAAAGCATTTTGTTCTACCAAATATTTCTGATGATTTTCTACAAGCAACTCAAATTTCTGTTGAAACAAATTTATATAATTTTTGTGTTTCTGCTGTTTATTGTCCACCAAGATTCAAAATTTCTTGTGCTCAGTTTTCTTCATTTTTCTCTCAATTAGGTAATAAATTTATCATTGGTGGTGACTTTAATTGTAAACATATTGCCTGGGGTTCTAGACTGACTACAGCCAAAGGAAAGATTCTTCATGCAGCCATAGGGCAAAATAACCTCTCCTTTATTTCAACTTGCAGTCCAACTTATTGGCCTTCTGACCCTACTAAAGTTCCAGACCTTTTAGATTTTTTTATTGTGAAAGGTATTGATCTTTCAAATCTCAATATTGAATCTAGTTACGATCTCTTTTCAGATCATTCTCCAATACTTGTGACGTTTAGCACATTTCCTACTCCAGTTATCAACAATCATATTCTACACAACAATCTTTCTAACTGGATTCAATTCAAATCCATACTTGATTCAAAATTATTTCCAAAATCTAGGCCTACAAGCGTTATTGATATAGAAAATAATATAGATTATTTTTCTGAGATTATACGTGAAACAACCAAGCAGATCACCCCGAACATTATTCCAAGAAATGATAATCTAATAATTCCGCAAGAGATTAAGAAGCTAATTGCACAGAAACGAAGAGCAAGACGTACCTGGCAACATTCTCATCTACCAACGGATAAGACATCGCTTAATCATCTCAATAACACGCTGAAGAAAAAAATGAAAGAATGGAAGAATTGTACATTCAGGTCGTATATATTGCAGCTAAATAGGTACGATAATTCCATATGGAAACCAATCAGAAACAAAAGTAAACCCCTACAACAAAACCCTCCTCTGAAAATAACCAACCAAAACGGATTCATTTGGGCAAAAAGCAACGAAGAAAAAGCGGAGGCATTTGCTGATCATCTAAGTAGTATTTTTAGCGCTCGAAATATATCCCAGAATAATTTAATTAATAATTTCGTAAATCAACCCATACATTCTACACCGTTAGGACATTTTTCACCAAATGATGTCTTATGTGAAATAAAAAGGATAAAAAATAGATCTTCGCCGGGTATGGATAAAATTACTCCAAAGATGTTAAAAGAATTGCCTACAAAAGGTATTTTATATATAACGAATATTTTCAACGCCATACTTCAATACAATTATTGGCCCACAGCGTGGAAGACTGCAGAAATTATTATGATCGCTAAACCAAACAAAAACCATCACACTGCTAGTTCATACCGTCCTATCAGTCTTTTATCGATATTATCGAAAATTTTAGAGAGGCTTTTGTTGCAGAGATTGTCAGAAGATCATCCGAATGATAGTTGGATTCCTCATCATCAGTTTGGCTTCAGAAAAAATCACTCTACAATTCAACAATGCAACAGAACGGTGTCTCGTATTCTTGAAGCCATGAATAGAAAGGAACACAGCGTAGCCGTATTCTTAGATGTCAGTCAGGCTTTTGATAAGGTTTGGCACTCAGGACTCCTATATAAAATCAAAACAACTTTTCCAAACTACTTCAATATCTTAAGCTCATATTTGCTTAATAGAAAATTTAGAATCAAAATTAAAGATGTGACTTCGAGCATCAGAAATATAGAATGCGGGGTACCACAGGGCAGTGTGCTAAGCCCTGTACTTTATCTTCTTTTCACAAACGATATGCCCACAGATGATCTTCTAACCATATACACTTACGCCGATGACATAGCAATTATTTCATGCAATTCCGATATTAGAACAGCAACTTGTCAGTTACAAAATTATTTATCTAGTCTCGAAAAATGGTTTTTAGATTGGAATATCAAAATCAATATCGAAAAATCTCAGCACATAATTGTTTCTCTAAAACATCACAACAGTCCACCTATCATCATGAACAATTCAATAATTCCACTATGCAATTCTGTTAAATATTTAGGCATGCACATTGATTCGAAATTGACATGGAGAACGCACATTGAATATAAAAAGAAACAAATCCAACTGAAAATAAAAGATTTTTACTGGCTTTTTGGGAGGAAATCTGAAATCTCTCTCGATAACAAGGTACTTTTGTATAAAACTATCATAGTGCCCATTTGGACTTATGGAATCGAACTATGGGGTTGCTCATGCAAATCTAACATAAACATCATTCAAAGGTGCCAGAATAAAATTCTGCGTATCCTTACTAATGCGCCTTGGTATATTTCGAATTTTTGCCTACATAAGGATTTGAAAATCTCAACAGTCAACGAAATGATCAAGATTAGAAGTTCATCTTTCAACAACAAATTAATCCAGCATACAAATCCTACAATTCAAGCGATTCAGAGACCGATAAGAAGATTGAGCAAGAAATGGCCTTCCGATCTACCAAACACCTAGCCCAATGTCTGCACGCGTCCTGACGTAGTACGCGGCATACATCATCACGTCATCGTTCATTTATGTTATTATTTTTGTATTACTGTTTTAATTTAATTTTTATTTTAACTTTTTTCATTTTATATTCAATGTATTGCATTTTTTGTTGTTTTTGTATTTTTTTTTGCTCATATCAATTTTGTAAATAAGACATTAAAGTCTTGATTAACAAAAATAAATTGTAATAAAAAAAAAAAAAAAAAAAAAAATATTTATTTTTTTGCGCAATTTCGTGTGTTTTTTTTTTTTTTAATTTATTTGTATGGTGAGTTTCTTTACATTTGTTTATTTTATGGTTGTTTTTCATATATACTTTTCATATATTCTTTCACAATATATATATATGTTTTAAAAATAATTTATTAAATTGGTTAGATTTATGTTTTTTACATGTTTTTATTTATTTTTGTCTGTAATTATGTATTTTTTATATTGTCTTCAAATGTAATCCTGAAATATTTAATTATAGCACCGAAGATGGGTCAAATCAAGACCCGAAACGTATGTTCTCTGAATAAAAACATTTTCTTTCAATAAAACTGTTTTTAATTGCTGGATGGATGCCCAAGAAACAATTTTACCATATTATTTCACCATCTGAAGAAAAAACTTTCGCTTTATATATATATATATATATATATATATATATATATTTATATATTATAATATATTTTAGTAATTTAGTTAACATAGTAAAACTAATAATGTCTAAAAATTGCAAAAACCGCGATAAATATTTATTCAAAATGCGTAATAGATAGGCAGATACAACTTTATTATTAAAGCAGAAATATAATTTATCAGTATCGCCTGGGCAAATAAAAATATTAACAGATATTAGTCTAGAAGTGATCACAGAAATAAGTAGAATGCTTAGATCAATGAAAGACAGTAATAATAGATACGTTTTCCAAGCACTAGTTATTATTTTGTTCAAATTGAAAACGGGAAAATCTAATCAAGTCATCGCCGGCATTTTTAATATTTCAAAGAGTCAAGTCTCTCATTATTATAAATAGATTTTAATTGGATTTGAAAAAGATATATTAGAACAAAATTTTGAATTAGAATCTTTTACTAGAGACCAATTAATTTCGGAAACATCATACAACGCACAAAAAAATTCTGGGATCAACCAATGAGTAATTAATAAATTAATATGTGATGGTACACGTATATACGATATAAAAAGAGCGCGAATAATGAATATGAAAGAAAGTCTTTTTCTGGCCAAAAACGGGCACCACTATGGAAACCATGTACAATTTGTACAACAAATAGTTTCATAGTTGATTTCTCAGGCCCATATCTGGAAACACGAAATGATGCCACAGTCATGAAAATTATACTAAAAGATGCACTTTTTTGCAAAAAGATGATGTTCTCTTGGTAGATCGCGGTTTTCGTGATGCTCTAACGGATATGCGACTCTTATGCCATGCATCTAATTTTCGAATTAGAGAAGATAAAGAAGAAAATGTTTTGTTCCGAATAAAAAAACGGCGAGTTTTCAAAAAGACTAAAATATTAGTAGTTTTGATAGGAACCAAGAACACCGAGCATTGCAAACCATATGAAATCTATGAAGGCATTATGAATTGTGTAAACCTCATTGAAGAATTTCTTTCAAATGCACATATCATTTCACTGACTATGCTGTCAATAGAGAGAAAATCAAACGCTCAGCGCAATTGCTTCCAGGAAGTAAATCATCTATTATTTACATTCAACGACTAAAATAAAAAAAAAAAATTTAGTGCACACGTTTAAACGAGGTTTTATATCGAGAGACCTAATGTATGATTAGTTGCATCTCACAACCGAAGGCTATCATCAATGCTTTGAACCAGTACACTTAATCAGAAAAATATCGACTGAGTTATAAAAATAAGTTTGTGATGATATGCGTGGACACGAATAACTCTGCTGACAAAACTAAAAATAGGTTTGTATCCTAACAATAATGTAGCTAAAGATATTCATTTTTATATTAAAACCTACTGTTGCGAGACAACTTTTTCTATCATGTTAAAAATAAAAACAAGTTTACGAACGCAAATTACACATGCGCAATTAGAGAATCAACTAAAAATGTGAAAAAAATGTGTCGAAGCTTACTACGAACATACAATTACCTACTGTCAAGCAAGAAACAAAGCCAAATAAAAGTCACTAACTTAATAAATAAACAAATATTTGTTTATTGTATTTTTGTGATATTTTTATATTATTTTATATGTTTTCTATTTAATGAAAAAATACTAATAATTTCACAAATTATGTATCACACACTTTAAATTCCTTCCTTCGCTATACACAAAAAGCACTTTAAATTCCTTCAATTCGTTTAATAAGCATTTGCAGTTCACTTGTGAACTTGAGGGTAGTAACTCTACTAGTTTCCTAGACTTAAAACTTATCAGAAACAATAATGTCATCCTCACTGACTGGTTCCAAAAGCTAACTTGGTCAGGACGATATTTCACTCTCGATCTATCAAAATTTCAGTTATTTCTTAAATAGTGGATAAAATTGTCATATTCAAATTTATAATTTAAATTTCACGCGCTCTCTGTGAACTGACAACAACGAGTGTTATGACTTATGAAAGGAGTTGTAATTGCTGTTTTTGGTATATCCTCCTCATTGACCGGAATTTGGTTGTAGGCCTTCACCAAGTCGATTTTTTCTTGCCTTGAAGATGCTGCGTAAAATCGTAAATGTGCTTTACCGGGTATCTGTCTGGAATAGTACGAGCGTTAAGTGCCCTGTAATCTCCGCACAGGCGCCATCCGAGGTTTCGTTTAGGTACCATGTGAAGCGGCGCGGCCCAGGGGCTGTTGATCGTCGAGCGATTCCGAGCTTCACCATTTCTTCAAATTCTGTTTTAGCTATTTGAAGGCGTTCCGCGTTGAGCCGTCTTGGTTTAAAATAAATCGGAGGCCCTGGTGTTGTATTGATATGGTATGTTGTTGAATAAAAAATTGAAAGATTACATAGGATATATGATTGTATAGAATAATGTAGGTGGCTAAATGCTCGAGTAAGCGAGGCCACTTTGTGAGGTGCTCCTTGAGATCTGGTAATATCCGGAAATTCTTGCAATAGGCTGTGGTGCTCCTTTCGCAGGGTTTTAACAGTTGGGACGAATGCATCCGTTACTTTTCCCGCCATTTGTGCTTTTGTATCTCCCACTAGTAGCCGTTTGTTGCGCAGATCTACCAATAGGTTATAGAATGATAGGAAATCTGCTCCAATAATGAGTTTTTCGACGTCGGCTATCTCAAACTTCCAAGAAAAATTGCGTTTTAGGCCGAAGTTCAAAATTAGTTGCACTATCCCATAGATCGCCATTTTCGCACCATTTGCCGTATACAACGTATATTCGGTACGCGGATGCTGCCCTTTCCGTTTTCTGCGAGGGTATACACAAAGATCCGCGCCCGTGTCGACTAAGAATTCTTGTTTGGATGCTTTGTCAACCACTAATAGGCGGCTTGTTGAACTAATTAATTGACAGTCATGCGCCGCATTCATTGACTGTCGTTTAAGTTTAAAAATTTAAATGAACAAGGTTCATTACACTTCCGTGCTTTAGCTCCAAATCTTGAATGGTACTGGCAATAGCCACGTGGAGATGGATGCACGACTTTCGACCTCGATGGTAAGGTTCGGTACTTAGCTTGGGTGAGGGCTTCAACTTGTTTGCATTGAATTCGACCTGGACTTTGATCTGGATCTGGAACTTGATCTATTTTGGAAATTTTGAACTTTTTTTCAAAACAATGGCGCTGCTTTAGCTACATACAGACAAAATATCGAAGCGCATAAGCGCCGCGTCGCCGTCAAACGGACAAACGATGCTACGGAACCCATAGAAAAGTTAACAAAATTTATACGTATTATTAAAATCTCCATAAAATTTGATCTCATAATTTGATGTGTATGTAGCGAAATTTGTTTGTTTTTGTCGATGTCGTCGTTGATGCTGTTGCTGTAAGTGATTGAAATTGAATATGGTCGACGACAGGTGCGCTGATTGTACATCGACGTCACCAATGTAGCGAAGTACTGTCTTCTTCTCCTCCTTGATTGAATCCACTGTGAGTTCGGGCAGGCAAGTGAAGGGCCGAGTATTGCTGCGCTGTGGTTTTATACCATAGAGCAGAGGTGGGGAACCTTTTTGCCATTAGAGGCCGCACTTAAATTAGGCAGCAATGAAAGAGGCCGCATAAGCTGATTGACCTAAAAAAGTGACTTTCGTAAAATTATTAACTTCCCGAAGGAGAAGTTAATGTTTTCATCAAAAAATCCGACTCGCTAATTTTATGTTTTCTCGACGTTTCAAGCAATTCTGAATCGAATGAGACCAAATTTGAAAAAAGTATGTGTATGTGTGTGTGTGTATGTGAGTGTAAACAGATTTTTTGCCGTAAATCGACGTTTTCTCCAAAACCGATGGACAGATTTGAAAAACTTAAAAGCCATTCGATGTATCTCGATGAGGACTAGCGTTTCTGAGTTTCGTGCGACGATCGGCTGGGCTGTTTCTTTCTAAATTGCAGAAAAGTAAAAAATATTTTGACCACGTTTTAGCCCGAAATTCTGAATCGATCTTGAAAATTCAAAAACCGTTCGATAGATATTGGTTGGGAATCGTGCTGATTAGTTTTTGGTAAAGATCGGCCGGAACATTTTCTTGTAATAAAGTTTAAAAAAAAAATTCGACGATTTTTATTATTTTTTTGACGGTAGATACCATAGTCTTCTAGATCATACTAAAATATTACGGCCCCACGACAACTCGTTTAGCTTTAAAAATTCGTCAAAGTTTGCAAAAATTAGTATGGTCTTTTTTCCATTTGTCAAAATTAGAACTTCCATCGAGGTTTGCTCAAAGCCGATTTCAGAAATTTAAAAACCATTTGATGTATCTCGATAAGGATTATCGTTTCTCAGTTTTGTGCGACGATCGGCCGAGCCGTTTCTTTGTAATTTGGAAAAAAAGTGTTAAACTTTTGGTTCACATTTGTGCTGATACTACCGAATCGATTTTAAAAAATCAAAAACCGTTCAATCAATTAGCCCGAAATTCTGAATCGATCTTGAAAATTCAAAAACCGTTCGATAGATATTATTTGGGAATGATACTGATTAGTTTTAGGTGAAAATCACCGAGCCGTTTTTTTTGTAATTAACAGTTGAAAAAAAAAATTAAGCCGATTTTCACGGAACTTTTTTGGCGTTATATATCATGGTCTTATTGAACTTACTGAAATATTAATGCCTTACGACAAGTAGTTTAGTTTTAAAAATTTAGCAAAGTTTGAGAAAATGAGTAGTTCTTTTGACATTTAAAATGAAACGATTTACTTGGTATAAGGATAGAGTACTTGGTCTTAATGAACCTGATAAACAATTAAAATCCTACAAAAAAACTGGCTCAATTATAAAAATTATTGTTTTTTGAATATTTGCTTTTAAAAAACACTCTGACCGGGTTGACGTGTTCGATTTTCAATAAATCTACTTCGAATACTTTTAACTACTCATAAATTAATTTATCGATCATGGATTAAGTCCATTATTTACACAAATCGGGAACTTCATGTAACTTACCTCAAGGCAAAATACCAATACGTACTAGTTTGGCTTTGTTTTTTGCTTGGCAACTGAGCAATTTATGACAAAATGACCAGATGTAAAATTTCTGGGTGTCGAAGGAAATCGAACTGAATTTCATTCATTTTTCTTGAAGATTGAAAAAAAAAGTTGGTATGTTTCGAACGTATGTAATGAGATAAAATCGACTTCGTTTCGATAAAATCGAATTATAGTTCGTTTTAATTTCATTTAAACATTCATTTTTATATAAAATGATATTAAAGTCTTTTGATTTGAATTTGACTTTCATATTCTTATTGTTACATAATTATTTGAAATAAAAATTATATATTTTTCTTATAACATTGAATTCACTGATAGATTTTTTTTTGCAAAAATAATATCTAAACTTGTTAAAGGTTAATTTAGAGAATTTCGGGCTCTGGAAAAAACGAGATTAAATTCCTTTGTGAACTTTCGGTATGAATATTCCTGCTTGTTGTCATTCATGACAATAGTTACCGTAACAAAAAAAAAGGATTAATGCATTAAACGCAACGTTAACTCTTTCCAATATATCTAGATAAAATCTGGTTGCTCCGATCTCCGCCAAAGCTGCGGATTTGCTTTTGGTTGCGAGAAGTATAAATTTTTATCATTTTACTACGGATACGCATAAAAATCTTCAACCCGGGTGCTAACGATTCTTTTGCACTGTTAATTTAATTTCTTGATTCATATAATGGGCGATGTCTTGCAAAATCGAAAATATTGCTTATATTAAATAATATTAATATGATATATTACATCTCTATTTTGTATCTGCCTAAGAGTCTGTGTTTCAGGCTAGTAATCTGTCATGTTACAATATGACTGTTTTTGGTGGGATTTTTCGCGGAACTGTCATGACGTTGATGTACAATAGTTGTTTGAAAGTAACTCTGCTATTTTGTACTAGAGACGGAAAGGGGCCGCACAAGATCCTCCCGAAGGCCGCAGTTCCCCACCTATGCCATAGAGTATAACGGTGCATGACAGGGACGCGCAACCTGACGTAGTGCGCCAGGGCTGTGCAACCTTATATATATATATATATATATATATATATATATATATATATATATACGAGGTGTGTTCAAAAAGTACCCGGAATTACTAATAATTAAATTTCGCGGGTCTGGAGTGTCTGATTGTCAAAATTTTTTTTTTATTTGTTGTTGTAAAGTATGATGAAATTTTCAGCTATATTCACTGTTTACTTGTCTGTGGTAGTCGCTAAGGTTCGACGTGTTTTTCTGAGCTCGGCGATTTTTTACAATGGAAGAATTGAAAAGTCAAAGAATTTGTATTAAATTTTGCGTTAAAAATGAAATAAAGTGTTGCAAAGTGCAAAAATTCACCAGATATGGCTCCGTGTGACTTTTTCCTATTCCCAAAGTTGAAGAGACCCATGAAAGGACGGCGGTTTCCTCGATTGAAGAAAATCGCTGAGAGTGCTCAAGGACATATCAAAAAGTGAATATCAAGGGTGCTTCGAAAAATTGGAAAAAACGCTGGCATAAGTGTATTATATCTGGGGGACTACTTTGAAGGGGACCATTAATGTAGACGATAAATAAAATTATTTTTTTTGAAAAAACGAAAATTCCGGGTACTTTTGAACAGACCTCGTATATATATGCTGAAATTAAATTGTCACTATACTGTAAACAGTTCCAAAGTAGACAATAACAAAATAGTTTCAAAAAACATCAAATTTTCACTAAAGCCACACAAAAAATACA
>NW_020536360.1:0-17797 GCF_003426905.1 Ctenocephalides felis | reverse complement strand
ATTAGTTGGGAATCGACATGAAATTCAGTATGATATGAAAACATACATTTCTCATTGGGGAAGTTAATAGTAGATTATTGTTTATTTGAGCTTTGATTATTTGATTTTTAATTGTTGAGCCTTGTCTTATATTAATTTGTTGGCAGAATAAATAAATTAAAATGAAGCAAGGCGTTTTTTTTACATAGGTTAAGGCAGATAGTAAATTCATATACAAATAATATTTAATTTATTTACTATTATTTGTCCTTATAAACTAGGTTCGAAGGATGGTTTGACTGTAATCGTACTAGTTCATAAACGTGGTTACCCCCGAGCTTAATTCGCTCTGTAATCACGCTCGCATGTCGAATTACTCGTATCTTGAAGCAATTTTTTTTTATATAAATACATTGAAATGCGATTAATTTGTTCCAGCATAGTGTTTTTTGATTATAAAAATAAATGAAACTTGATTGCTAAGATCAAATAACATTCACAAAAAACGTAGCAAAAATGACTAAATCATCATTATGCTAGTTTTTACGTTAAGAAAAACTGACCAATGAGCATTTTTTTCAACTTATTATAGTATTGCGAAAATAAGATAGACCTGTTTCGTCAAACAACTATATAATATCTTTTCAACTTTGTCCGATATTGTACGAACAAATGCACAACATCAATATTGTTGAATTAAAAATTTTAACTTTAAATAATTTAAATAAAATATTTGTATGACAGTTACAACTAAAACTTGTTACAATTGATTTAGATCATGGTGTTCCATTGGTTCCCAAACTTGTTTGTGTTGAGGACTCCTCAGGCTTTAACATGGACCCCTACTTAGCCGATGTCGTTTTTTTATAAATTTCTATTTGTACTAACGTTTAGTATTAAACTTTTAAAGTATGGATTCAAATACAAGTTAGACATTAATCAATTGACATTAAAATAATAATGAAAAATAGATATTAACAAGGTATGTTGTGAAGTTGTAATCCACTATCGTGGTAGTAAAAACCAATATGGACTTATGGCATAGAATTATGGGGCTGTGCGAGCCATAGTGCTAATGTGACGTGCCCAATCGAACATATTAAGGCAAGATTACTGATGCTTCGTGATTCGTAAGCAAAAGACCTTACACGACGATCTTCATATCGAATTTATAAACAGAGTTATACAAATCAACAGTGTCAAACATTTTCATAAACTAGAACATCATTCAAATGCTATAGTCACTCAGCTTCTTGAGATACCAACTTCAAGATGACTGAAGAGATGCTGCTCAAAGATAATATGGAGACCCTTAGAATAACCACAACTTTATATGAACAGAATAGTAGAATTACTTATTGAAGTGATTCTCTAACTATCAATATAATATTCATCAGATTAATTTATATGTGTGTTTGAAAGTGTGTGTGTGTGTGTGCGAGTGACTGACTTAAGCCAAATAGCTCATAGAATCGTCCTGTATTCTGATTGCTATTGAAAATAAAATTAAAACTAGTGGGGTGGGTGGCATCGTGCCTTAAGGCAAATTGCTGGAACTTTCCGTACCGTAACGAAATGTTCGAGGATTACTGAATGATTTCAAATAGATTATTATAAATATTGTAACATTGTCTAATATTTATAAATAATATAAACTGAATTGCA
Organism: Ctenocephalides felis; assembly: GCF_003426905.1. Lineage (NCBI taxonomy): Eukaryota > Metazoa > Arthropoda > Insecta > Siphonaptera > Pulicidae > Ctenocephalides > Ctenocephalides felis. Next base: position 16,153 of record NW_020536360.1, on the reverse strand, counting down.
GAGTTGAAATTATTTGTAACGTATATTGGAACTATAGTCAGAATTAAAAATAAATATTTTCGATATACAAAAAACTAAAAAAAAAAAAATAAAAAAAAAAAAAAAAAAAAATGGGGCAAATTTTTTTTATCCAAAATCGATTATTTTGTTAAGACAAGCAGAAAGTTCTTTGAATCATTTAAATCGGACGCTTAGTTCTCTCAAAAACTGCCATTTTTTACATATTTAGCTTTGTATCTTCAAAATGGCTGGGCCTGCCTTTGCCAAAAACTAATAAACACTTCTCCTAATCATTACTAATTGAATGTTTTTTAGATCATTCAAATCGGATACTCCGTTCTCTCAAAAATACGATTTCTATTTTCTGCACTCTTTGCTCCGTATCTCCGAAACGGCTGGACCTGCCTTTTCCAAAAAGTAATCATCTTTTTTCCCTATCAATAGGAATCGGATGTTTTTTGAACCATTCAAATCGGTTGATCCGTGCACCCTAGAACGTGACTGGAAATTTGTATCCACACATACATACATACACACACACACACACACACACACACACACACACACACACACACACACACATCCATTTTTTCTGAGGTATGACAAAACGTTCAGAAACCTTCAAAACGTCGAGAAATGTAAAAATTTTCAATTCCGATTTTCGGCCCACTACAATAACTTACCCTACGGGAAGTTAAAAAAAACTATCGTGGATGTCTAAAATTTCTTTTCGCTGATTTGGACCCCATGAAAGTTGTCATTGACCCCTGAGGGTCCATACTTTAGAAATCAATTATTTGGATGAAAATGTTTTATTCGCAACCCCCATAAGTTTACGTTACGCCTCTCACTCGCACGTATATGGAATTTTGCTTGTATGACGATGCAACGTATTTCTCCTTTGGCGTATCTCGAGAAACTCGTCGCTCGTAAGGCGAGGTACTGTACTTTGAAAATTTGGATATTGTTTTACAGCGATACGTCACAAAATCATTTGTTTTCAATTTTCAAATTCATGCCTAAACCCGATTTCACAATTAAAATAGATGTTTTCTTTGTTCTGCATATATAGCAATTTAAATTAAAGTAACTGTAATATAATGTTTGTATTTATAGAATAATATCCTAATCCCAAACATAAAAATTCGAAGTGGCATTGCGCTCGTTTTACAATATCGCCATCTGCACAGTCGATTCAAATCAACGTGTCTTATGACATGTTCGCGGTGCAAGGTGGTGATAATCTGCAAACTTGAACCACAACGTGTATTCATCTGCTGTTATTTGTTCTAGGTTCTAGTGAGCGCTTTCTTGACATTTCTGAGGGACAAAATTTCATAAGTTTAATAGTGATAACTTGAGAAGATGTCTTCTAAAGCTGTGAAAACTAATGTGACTGATAATGAGAACGCTTGTGTCGTCTGTTTTAAGACCGTCCAGATATATTCAGTGGGCGATTGCGATCACCCCGTTTGCTATGAATGCTCCACGAGAATGAGGGTGCTCTGCAAGCAAAATGAATGCCCCATTTGTCGGCAGGACATGACTAAGGTTTTTATTCAACGGAAGTTGTAGAATTTTAGGCTTAGTAGCATAAATAGAGAAGTATACACACATCGGTATTTTATGTAACTGACATAAATAGATTGACATTTGCCTGAACAGTTAAATGCTGTTTTAAGAATTTATTAACGAAATCTTCGTAATTATATTTTATTCGTGTCTAATATGTCACAAATTGCTTCAATCAATTTCTTTCGGGCTTACGAATCAACATATTGTATCAAGATTATTTTACATAACCTTCAAATTCTGCAAAGTTGCAAATATGGTGTAATTTATATAAGAACAACCATATGTGTATGAAAGCAACTGTGTATATTCATATATGCATATGTTTATATGAAATTTAAAATTGTATGTATATACATATATTATATATTATTTTTTCTGTGAAATTAAGAATCAAAACAGAACTATTAAGATAAAATATAAATTTTACCTGATCAAATATAAACTTTATAAAAAAAAAAAACAGTAAGTTATATATTATATATAATTATATAATTATGTAATTATTGTATATATTTATTATTGTGTATAAATTGCTTTTCATAATATTATACCAAAGAATTTATACATGCACACACACACATATATATATATATATTAGGGTGGTCCTTAAAATAGTCATTTTCGAATTTCCTTGCTCCCAGGGGCTCAAATGGTTCCAAATTGATAAAAAACAATTCTCTGAAAGTTTTAGCCCTTAATATTAACGTTTAGATAGAGCGCAATTCAATCAAAGTTTGTATGGAAAGAGCCTGGAAAAATTTTTGAAAATTAAAAAAAATGTTTTAAGTATAACTTAGCTACAAATGAATGAGTTTTATTCATTCATTTGTTCGCTAAATTACATTTAAAAAACATTTTTAAAATTTTTGAAAATTTTTTCATACTATTTCCATACAAAACTTTGATTGAATTGCGCTCTATCTAAACGTTAATATTAAGAGCTAAAATTTTCAGAGAATTTTTTTATCTATTTGGAACCATTTGAGCCCCTGGGAGCAAGGAAATTCGAAAATGACCATTTTAAGGACCACCCTATATATATATATATATATATATATATATATATATATATATATATGGAAGTATGTGAATTTGGTGTTGATATATATTTTGATTCGGGCAGTAATACCAAGTTAAAAAAACTAAAGCTGTTTAAAGGAGTTTATTTAGCATACATTTTGGTCTTCGTCAATACTGTCATTCAGTGAAACAACTGAAAGATTTTTATAAATAATGTAGAAGAAAAGTGAAAATTATAGGCTTATATATAAATTCTTATAGAAAAATTACACAAAAATACACTATACTATTACACAGTAATAATTGACCGAAACGTATGGTTGAATAAAGTTTTTTTTTTACAACCGCTTTAGTTTTGTTACTTGGCTCTACTGCCAGAATCAAAATAACTCAATATATATATATATATATATATATATATATATATATAACTATACTAACTATACTAATATATATAACTAACTAACTATATCTTTTTTATCCAGGTAATATTTACCAGAAATGTCCTGCCCTTCAAAAGTCTACAGAATTCAACAAATTTATTTGATAGGAAGTATCGCATCGCTTTTATGGAAAGTGACATACAGGCATCTTATAATGAGCTATTGGAACACAATTGTTTCAATGTAAAAAAGAAAATAAGGTAGCTAACTTTCGGACATTTGCACTGTTAAAAGATCACATGAGACGTGAGCATGAACTGCACTACCTGTGACCTCTGTGTAGAAAATTTGAAAGTAAGTTATTTCAAAAAATGTTATTTGCCAATATAGTCAAGCATACTATTTTAAATTTATTATCATTCATAACAGATCTTTTCTTATGAACGTAGAAGTTACACAAGATCAGAATTAGCACAGCATCGTAGAAAAGGGGACTCAGATGATAAGTCACATAAGTATGCATCTTTTAATTAAAAAAGTATTAGAGACGTATGCAATAATTTTGTAAATACATAAATACCACTATATTAAAATTACAAAATATAATTCATTACATGAGCTATTAATATCCAGAAATGTAATTGTGTAACCTTTAAACATGTTCAAAGGGGTCATCCACTATGTGAGTTTTGTGACCAACGGTACATGGATTCAGATGAAACTCTTTCGGCACTTACGGCGTGATCATTTATATTGCCATTTCTGCGATGCTGATGGATTTCACCACTATTACAGTTGGTTTTTACTAAATTTAATTATTTATTAAATTTCCATAGCTACTTTTCTTTTAGCTTTAGTAGCACTTGATACAATCAATGAATTTCCTATTTCATAATCTAAATTATTCTTATTCACACTTAGTATTTTATTATTGCAGCTCTTACGAATTTCTCAGGGAGCATTTTAGAAATGAGCACTATCTATGTGAAGAAGGCGATTGTTCTGATATAGAATTCACATCAGTATTAGGACAGAGATTGATCTTAAAGGTGAAATATTATAATCTAAATTTCATAGTTGGATTATTGAATGTTGTGTATTATATTTTGTAACAGTTGTGATTTCACAACAGCTCATAGGGCATCTGCTCACATTCGTACAATGGGTAAAGTGGCTGCAAAGCAAGCTAGAACTTTAGAGTTAGAGTTTACATTAGCGCCTAGGAGTAGAATGGAAAATAATGCCAGAACTCCACAACGGAAGTTCCAGAACGGGTAGAAGTAGTGCACAAGATGACAGGTAAGACAAAAAGACAAAACTTTGTTGGTAATGTTTATTGATAGTCCACATGAAAGCTTTATTTAATTTTACCTGAAAGACAAATTAATTCTCAGGTGGATTTATTTTTATGTACATTGTTGTTAATTCACAAATGATTGTGATATTTTTGGTTGTACTGAATTGTTATTAGTGTTAAGAAAATATTATAAACATCTCAAATTTATGATAACAACTCTTATTTGAATTGTATTTATATTACATAAAATATTAGAAGTGAAGGAGCCACGGTTACGACAGCGGTCAAAATGATCCTGGACCAAGTACAGATTATGCTGAACATATCAATAACTCTGTGAAACTAAGAGTAGATCCCTTAAATTCGGAGGATTTCCATCTTTGATTTCTGGAAATGGGACTAGTTCTTTAAATAGGTAGGTTGAAGCTAATTTCGCAAAGGTATAAAACAAATTTATTTCCAAATGTTCTTTCCTAATTATGAAAATAAAATTTTAATTTAGAACTTGCTCAATTATTATTCAGATGGCACAAGCATCTTAGTTGTACTATCCCTTTTTTTTAACCCTTTGCTTGTTATTACTATAATAGTTACAAAAAATATCTAATGCTTCGGCACTTACATTCATTCTGACTTAGGCATAATGTTCCAACACGAAATGTGAGATCTAGTTCAGGAGCACAAGCTCGTTCTAAAGAAGATTTTCCTGCCTTGGGTCCGCCTAGCTCTAGTTCTGAACCTGTATCAAATTCAGCACAATTCCGTTTAAGTGTTCAAGGAGGTCCATCCAGTGCTATCATACGTAATAGCAACAATAAACCAAACGTGTCGATACATGTGAGTAACAGAAGTAATGGCGCAGTAACAATACCCAACAAGGTTAAAAGTGCTTCTAGAGAAGATGACTTTCCTCAGTTGCAACCAGTCAATTATAAAATGCTAGGTGTGTCTCAGAAACATAGGTCGTTGGTTTCTGACAGTTATAATTCAGTTAGTAGTTCCGTTGCACCCTCTAAGGTAAGTGGTTTTTATATAATTGTTATAAAAATATTTTTAACGCTCAACCAAATACTAAACTTTGATGATTTTTTTTAATTCAGCCGCTTATCATAGGCTTATAATATTTTAGTTATGTTATTTCAGACTACTAAATCTATCCGTATACAAAGTTCCATAAAAATCATAAGAAAAAAATTAACATTTATTTAGAAAGAAATGATCAGGCCGATCTTTACCAGAAACTAATCAATACAATTCCTGACAAATATGTTTTTGAATCTTTAAATTGATTTAAGATTGTGGGCTAAAACGTGGATGAAAAATGTTACTTTTTTTTTTTGTTACAAAAAAACGGCTTGGTAAACGAATAAAGCAAAACTGACAAACACTAGCCCTTATTAATCTACATAATGTTTTTTATTTTTAAAATTGGTCCATACGTTTTTGAGAAAACGCCAAGGAAAGATAAAAATCGGCTCACACATATACACACACTTCTTCGAATTAGGTCTCATTCGATTCACATAAAATTAACAAATCGGATTTTTTCGCGAAAACAAACTTTTCCGGGGAAGTTGATGATGTGGATGGATTGTATATTTAAATGAAAAAAATAAAAGTAACTTTGTTCTTTATTTACATATATAATTAAATAATTAGGTGATGAAATAAGTATTTGTTACTTTTAGGTTTCATTAGTAAAAAAGGAGAGCAACAACAGCGTTTGTCACAGATGATTCCACAAAAAAAGTGTCAATTAATAGTGTGGGAGACTTCCCATCTTTAGGAAATAACTATTCAGAACCTCATCAGTCGAACCCTCAGTGGTTATCAAATAAGCCAAAAAAGCAATCAAAGGTAATCAATGCTGAAAACTTATATTCAAAGATTTTGTAATATCACTATAAATATCAATATAATTATAACATTTTCCAATAAAATTAAAACCAATGTAAAAATGTACCTTGCATTAAATTGAATATTTCACAGGTTGCCCCTGCTCCGTGTTACCAAAGTCGCAATGTCTCACTGATGCTTCTGCTTTCCCAACATTGAGCAGATCTGATCAAAAGAGTCAAGGCAATTATATGAGCTCGAGCCAAAGTAGTACAAATGAATTAAAAAACTCAAAAAATAAGAAGAAAAAGGCCATGCCAAATGATTCAAGTCGAAAAGAAAACATTGACAGAAGTAAAAGTGAGGCACCTGCTTATGAAACTGTCAAATCCAAAAAAGACAAAAGAAAGAGACTAAGAGATCAGAATTAACGATTGATTCCATTAATTCAAATCAAAATATTGCCAATAACTTTAGAAATAATTCTGACTCAATTAGTAGAAGTACAGATAGTATTTCTGCTCCACCAGGGTTTAAAGCTGCGCAAGGCCCTTCTCTCGCTAGTCGAATTAATCCACTCGATTTAGGATTTAGTTCTCAGGAAGCAAATAATTTAACCTTCATTAGCTCGAGTGGCCAAGCATACAATATTCTCCCTGGTAAGAATATATATATATATATATATTAATATATATGTTTATATATATAATATAATTCAAGAGGCCATTTTGGTCTATAATTTTTAAAAAGTCGATTTTGTATTTTCTTTGTGTACTTTCAATATTAGCTGTTCTATAATATATGTACAATAGGATTTTTCAAAATTTGAATTATTTTCAGAGACATAGCTGTTAAACTACTATAATCCTTCTGCTTCTCCGCCGCGAAACTTTAAACATGTTTTTCTCGAAACTTTGTTTTGCGATACGATACTCACGATTTTTCGAACAAACTTTAACGGACCAATTTACTTGAAATTTTTATAGACCGTTCTTTATAGAAGTCTCTTCAAGATGAACTAGGCTTATCTTCTAATTTCATTTTTTACTATATTAAAAAATGGAGAATATTAAAAACAGTTATAAAAAAACATAGTATTTATGAAAAAAACATTTTTTAACTTGTCCGCTGTTTATACAATGCTACTTTATTGTAGATCAATATATAATTCCTTCAGATTATTTGGAGGGCTGAAATTATGGGTATGGTCAGATACCAATTTCTTGAGACCCCCACCTTATCACTTTTTAGAACTGAATTTTTTTGGACAATTTTTAATTTTTTCTTTTTCTTTTATTTCAAAACATTCATTAATAATGTGTACAAAAAGAAAAAATTGTAAAAATTTATTGTATGCCGTTTCAGAAATCGCATAAAATTAATGCCTCCCTTAACACCGTGTAATATAAATTAGATGTGTTACTAGAAGAAATAAGAACTTTAATTTAGGTTTTGAAATATTCTTTGGCATGTTAAGTAATGAACCCATGGCTACTGAACCTTTTGAATAATGGTGTTCCTGTATGGCTAAAAAGTTTTGTGCTGGTGATTCTTAGCATGCTAAGCATGAAAACCATCGTCTGGTTTAATGCTAGATTTAAGCCCTGCACATCATGCTCGCCCGCGTTTGGAAATGCAAAAATTTGCTGAAAATAAACTTGTTCCTGTAAGCTTCAAATTTTATATGATTTTATATGATCATTGAGAAATTCAAAAATCAAATTGCCAGGTGATTTCAACCGGGCTGAAACCTGCCAGACTATGGTTGTCGTACTTAGCGTGATAAGAAACATCAGAACAAAATTTTTTATTCATACAGAAACACTGTTTTTCATAAGATTATATAATATGATTATGACTTATATTTATTTAATACAGGCAGTTATACTTATGCACAACCAAAGGGTTTCTCACATAGAAACAAAATTTTAGTGGAACGTTTTCAAGACACCCTCTGCTCATCACTTGCAATGGCAGACTTCCTTGAGGTATCCAAATTATTTAGGGAAGGAATTTTATCAGCGCAATCATTTTATGATCATTGCATTAAAGCTCTGGGCAAGGATTTGATGAAATCTTTCCAGAGTTGCTTGCTTTACTGCCCGATATCTGCAAGCAACAGGAATTATACTATATTTTATCCAAAGTGAAAAATCAAATGACAAGATTGAGATGTGTGCCACATGTCATCAAGTACTTTTGCGTGCCGATTTAAAGCATCATGTGTTGACCCACTCATTTGAAAATCACTTTCCGGTTTTAGGAAATGAAGTGCCTCTTTCAAACGTGTGGAAAAAATAATGTCCCAGTGAACTAATTAACTAATTACCAATTTTTCTGTTAACATGCATATACATATATGCATGGTATTTATATGCACATGTGCATATGAAAATCCCTTTTTGTTATTCCTAAAGATATTTTATGTAATTTTATAAAAGAATAAATGTAAAACAAATTATGTATTACAAAACAATCTATTTGTGGATTTATGAGGAATATAAATACAATTATTTCATTATGTGGCATTTTGTGTGAATTATTTATGAAGTATATCATGCCACCTTTCAGGTTTGCAATTTTGATTAATGCTGTTAGAGTAACAGTTTTCCACAAAAATGGCAACAAATATGAAAAATTTCATCAGTTGTGATAATGATTTTTCTACCATAGGAATATTTTGGGCTGTTTTACGACAGTAAATTATTTTATAGTTATTTATTTCAACTATATGTTAATTTTTTTTTTCAACTTCAAATATTTATTTTCATATCTCAGCCAGACGGGTGTCTGGTATGAGATACTATGAAACAATTTTCATATTTTATATATACATATCATTTGTCTATTTCATTATACAATAATATAATATTTATTATAATTAAAATATCTTTAAATATCTATTAAATCTTCTTTGTCTTCAATTTCTTTTAATATTTCTTTTGAAATTATTGCCGTCACTGGTATTCCTAATATCGATTGGCAGTTCATTATATATTTTACTTGCGCTCCATATCACATTTCCTTTTAATTTCTTCTTTCTATTATGTTCAATGTGAAAATTTTGTGTTGTTTAGTGTAGTGTTCATGTATATATTGATTTATGTCTATTGTTGTACTTGTTTTAATTCTGTTAGATTTCATTTTGTGTATTAATTTGCATTTCTCTATTTTAATTATGTTGTTTAGTAAATGAATATTAGTTTCGCTGTTTGTAAGTATTTGGTGGGTGTTAAATGTGGAAAATATGATATTTTTATGGCGTTGTTTACTGTTTTCTGTATGTCATTTAAGCTAGCTTTGTAGTTTGACTCCAAGTATTTATTCATATAAAATTATGGGTATCATATGCGCTTTAAAATCAGTAACTATTTTTTTTCCCAAAAGAGGGATCTTTTTCAAAGCTCCCGTTAATGCCGCTATCTTCCTTTTAATTTCATTTATATGTTTGTCCATGTTAGCTTTTCGTGTATTATAGGCCCAAGTATTTTATATATTCTACTTCTTCTATATCTGTATTATTTATTTAATGCTTATTTTATAATTTCTTTACATTAATAAATTGGTAGTAAGATTTACCCGTACAAATATATTGGGGAATATCTTAATGTTTTTTTAAAAATGGCAATGGCAAAATGGAGGATGGCAAGGATGTATGGGCCTAACATATTAATGTTTATTTATCTATGGGATGAGTATCAAACATCATAGATATGTACTTAGTTTAAACAGTAGTTGATAAGGGTATAACTCCAGCTAAATGCCATTTAATAATTTTTTATTTATTATTTATTATTTATTTTATTAATAATTCTGAGCTCTAACAGATTATAGATAAAACTAGTGGGGTGGGTGGCATCGTGTCTTAAGGCAAATTGCTGGAACTTCCCGTACCGTAACGAAATGTTCGAGGAATACTGAATGTTTTCAAATAGATTATTAAATATTGTAACATTGTCTAATATTTATAAGAATTATATAAACTGAATTGCAAAGTTGAAATTATTTGTTTAAAGTATATTAGAACTATAGTCAGAATTAAAAATAAAATCTGAATTATTTTCGATATAGAAAAAATTAAAAAAAAAAAAAAAAAAAAAAAAAATTGAAACAAATTTTTTTTTTTCCAAAATCAATTATTTTGTTTACAAGCAGAAAGTTTTTGAATCATTCAAATCGGACGCTTAGTTCTCTCAAAAACTACCATTTTTTACATATTTAGCTCCGTATCTTCGAAATGGCTGGGCCTGCCTTTGCCAAAAACTAATAAACACTTCTCCCAATCATTACTAATCGAATGTTTTTTAGATCATTCAAATCGGATACTCCGTCTCTCAAAAAGTCGATTTGTATTTTCTGCACTTTGCTCCGTATCCCGAAACGGCTGGACCTGCCTTTGCCAAAAACTAATCAGCTCTTTTCCCTATCGATAGGAATCGAATGTTTTTGAACCATTCAAATCGGTTGATCCGTGCGCCCGAAAACGTGACTGGAAATTTGTATCCATACATAAAATACACACACACACACACACTCACACATCCATTTTTTCTGAGGTATGCCAAAAACGTCAGAAACCTTCAAACGTCGAGAAATGTAAAAATTTTCAATTCCGATTTTCGGCCCATTACAATAACTTACCCTACGGGAAGTTAAAAAAAAACAAAAACTTGCAAAACAGTTCGAGCAGGGAGTAACTAAACACGTCTAACTCATTTTGAATGACAGAAAAAAAAACAAATTTTTTTAATATTCATAAAACTTAATAATAACCACAGTGCTGAAGAATTAATGGCATTTTAATGTAATTATGTGAGAAAAATTGCTTCAAGATGCGAGCGGGGTTACGAAACGTATGTCCGGGTAACACTGTATTATATTGTCTAGTATTATTGACAGAAAAGAATATTAGTAATTTTGATATCGTCCAGAATAACAATCCTAGTTAATTAAATATTAATATGTATATGATATCAAATGCAATCAAATGCTTACAAACACATGTGGTCATGCGTTTGACATGTGTGTCACGGTCACACATATGTCAAAATGACCAAAACATCAAAGTTAAACGTCAAAAAATGGGTTTAAGGTTTAGTATGCGCAGTACAAAGTTTAGTCCGAAAAATTATCAATTAAAACCTTAGTGATACAAGTATTATATAAATGAAAACATTTCTGTGCAATTATGTAGATAGATAAATAAAGCCGTAGTCGAAATCGCGATGTTTCGAAGTCGCAGTTGGTTTGGAGGTAACTGGGGCCGCCCTAGAAATCCGCATTCGTTAGACCACTTGAAATATCTTTATAGTGTTATGTCCAAAAATCCAAGTATTACGGAACACAATAGAGGTCTATTAGTTGAATCATTGCGTTGTATAGCTGAAATTCTATTTGGGGTGATCAAAATGATTCAACAGTGTTTGAGTGAGTATATCATTTTTCAATATAGTTTACTAATTGTAGCTCCAACTTGCAAACTTCAATTTACATTGAGTTATTAGTAATAACTATTGTTGGAAAAAATTAAAAATTTAAAAATTAAATTATTCTTTACATGGCACACTTTTTTATTCTTCTTAAGCAGTTACAGTAATTTTACTTCAGAATTGAATTTATTGTCATAATTTTTATTATATGGCTAATAATAATTTTCAGTTTCTTTCTGGAAAAGAATATGCTCTCATTTTTTCTGCGAATAATGCGACAGAAAAGTGGAGGATCGAGCTTTGTTGTGTCCAATTATTACAGACCTTAAATATTTTATTTGAGAACATTAGGAACGAAACTTCTCTATGTAAGTAAATTTAGACTATTTTCTGCAAATGATTATATTGCAAATAAACATTATCCTATTGTAATAATGTGATTCCTATATCATATTCTGATAAATAATATTGTATATTCAGGTACTTAAGTTAAAGCAAAGAAAACAGATATCAGAGAAAATATTGTACTTTTCTCAATCAAAAAAATACTGATGTGTAGCAGTTATCATGCTTTATGTATTTCTCAATATCTTATTTCTATTATTCAACACATTTAGCAAGATGTTCTCCTAATTAAAAATAGTTATTATTTTGCTGCTAAATATATATGTGATATTGCAAAATTAAATTAACATTTATTATTTTTATAGATTATCTCCTAAGCAATAATCATGTTAATTATAATTGTACATAAATTTGATTTTTCGATGATGAAGAAGTTATGGCGTATACATTTCATTTTTAAAAACATTGAGCTTGAAGTTAAATGGACATACCATACATTTTTTTTATAATGAGGTAAATAATACAATATCTTATATAATCATATTTGAAATGCTTCAATATTTATTTCAAGTTAATTATTTTAGCACACCAATGATTTTCCTCTGTACACAGAAGCAATAAAGTTTTTTTAATCATCCAGAATCAATGGTCAGAATAGCCGTGAGAACATTAACATTGAATGTGTACAGAGTTGATGATTCTAGTATGTTGACTTTTATTAGAGATAAGTATGTGTTTACTTAATCTGATAACTTTTTGCTAGAAAATGCATACATATTACTCTCATTAATTATACATAGTAGAGAAATTTGATTTATCTCATTACATTTCTAAACAATAACCAGAAAGATGTGAGATATTTCCAAAAACAATAAATTATTGTTTTATGTTTTATTTGAAAAGTACATTCTCATAATTAGATAGTATCAGGAAAGATATTTGTTCTTTCATAGTTAACTGAATCTAAAATCTATAAAGATTATAAATTACTCCACTTTCTATTCTAATTATTATGTTAGTTTGTTATTTGCTTTGCTTTAATCTATAGGTTCTAATACTCCCACTTATTTTTGCTTCAATTTTTAGGACTGCTGCCCCATACTTCAGTAATTTAGTGTGGTTTATCGGTAAACATATCTTAGAGCTTGATTCATGCGTCCGTAATGATTCAGAGTGAGTTTAATAAAAGATAGAAGTATAATTTTATACTACTCAGCATGAAACTAATTTTATTCTAAACTCTTAGTCATCTGTCACAGAACCGATTAGCAGACTTAGTGGCTGAACATTTGGATCATTTACATTACCTGAATGATATCTTATGCCTGGATATATCAGATTTAAATGCAGTATTGACAGAGCATCTATTACATAAGCTTTTTGTGCCTTTGTATATTTATTCACTGACACCCCCACCGAGCATGTCCATGTTGAATGCTACACAAAATCTAGCTGAAGTATTAAATAAGTCTTTGGAATTTGAAAGTGGCAATAATAAACGGGTTTCGTGTATCGTTGCATTATTTCTTTTGTCTCAAGTGTTCTTGATAATTACACATGGGCCTTTAGTGCATTCATTGGCATGGGTTATTTTAAACACTGACCATAGAGTTTTTAAAAATGGAGCTTCTGAGGTATTGAAAAGTTACATGAATAAGCAAGGCGTGTTGAAGCTGTGTTTTCAGCAACCAGCAGAAGATATTGACAAAGATCAAAGGGAAGTAAATGATGAAACTGTTCCAGAAGCTAGTATATCTCAGAATGATTCAAGGTATATGTTCTTAAAACTTACTTTAAAATAATTTTTAACAAAATTTATTAAAGATTTGACATAACTTATTTATACATAATATCTTAGCAAGGCAAACACAGCTTCGAGTATGGATGAGACACCAGAAGGCTCAACTACTTCGATTGATGTCTCAGAAAACTTAAGTAATGCAGATAATTGTCAAAACCCTAATATTACTGATGAAGAAAAACAACAAAGACTTCTATAACTAATTCTCCTGTAGAGGCTTCCACAACAAATGATGATGTGGGTTCCAGGCCTTTTCTTGAAACTATTATGGCGGCTTGGATTGTTCTGAAAATGATTATATGGCCTTGTTTGCTTTGTGCCTGCTGTATGCTCTGTTAAATAATAAAGGTAATTCATGTGTAATGTTGATCATAAATCATTCTGATATGTTTGCAGAGTTTGATTTTCACAAACTTTTTTATATAAACGTACTTAAAATATTAGTCAAAAGATTTTTATTTGGATATTAGTTTTTTTCTTAATTGAGTTAAATCATAATTTTTGTTTGGAAAATTTGTATATTAACTGTACAGTTTTTATATTTGATATATTCTGCATTAAAATACATGAATCTATTTCTTAATCAGTTTCTTTCAATATTTATATTTTAAAATAGCTTTTTCTAATTCTTTTTAGTAATAGATATATTGAATTTAGGTCTAATTTTCAAAAGCGAATTTCGAAATATTTAATGTTATTCATTTCATTTATTTTGCATCTCACATGGAATTCTAGATGGTAAGTATTTAAGAATAAATTTTATTTGAATGACTTTTGAATGGATTTTTTTATATATTATTTATCTATTACATAGGTCTAAACTCTGAATTATTAGATATTGTATTATGTCCTTCTCGCATCAGTGGCCCGGTGAGGTATCATGGAAATCTCATGGAGAAACTTGTAACGATTGTTAATTTATCATGTCAGCCAGGTATGTAAATTATTAGTACTACACAATAATATTGTTCAAATACCATTAAATAATTGCATTAAAAAATAACTTTGGCATTCCATAAAATAGTAAATCATCCAATTTAAAAATATTTTTCAAATGCGTATATATTAAACAACAAATGAACATGCATTTGATGGCTGAATAATTGTTATATTAATAATTTATTTAATTTTAGCTTGTCGGGTTAGGCTTGTGACACTAGAACTAAGTTTACGACTGTTAATATTATTAGTAAAAGAAACTCCTGATAGTATAAATGGTTTGCTTGGAGCTTTGCAAGGTGCTAGATCTCAAAGTACTGCTTTGCTTAGAAAATTTCTATAGAACTGAAGAAATATTTTTGGACATGTTTGAACATGAGTAAGTGAACTTGTATAGTTATTGTATAATATTTCTTATTGTTTATTCCAATTCCTGTTTTTTTTCTTCATTGTATTCAAAATAAATATATTATGGTATTTATTTTTGTCATTATGTTTATAAATGTTTATTGATTTTTTTTCTCCTTAAGATATGCAGAAATGTGTAAGAGACCATTAAATGTTGAATGGCTATGTATGGACAGCGCAGTTCTACTTCCTCCAACGGGTACACCTTTAACTGGAATAGCATTAGATAAAAGACTACCTTGTGGAGAGGTAGAGAGGGCACGTAGAGCTATAAGAGTTTACTTCCTAGTTAGATCAACTATACAAAAATTAAAAGGACACACTGAAACCCAATTGCCATTATCTAATGTCAGTGATTGTGTGCAAGTTGAAGCTGTATTAGATTTGAGTAAGTATTTACACAAAAAAACATATTTATTAAATTATAATAACTAGTCATTTAGTTAAATGTTTATTCATATTAATTGAATGTTTAATTCTTTTTCTTTTTTTTTTTTGGTCTACTACCAGATAACAGTGATCTCATAGCATGTACGTGGTTAGCCGAGATGGATCTAAAGTTCGTAGATTTTTAGTGATAGACATTATGCAGCTAATATTAGTAGAACCTGATACCAAGCGATTAGGATTTGGCATAGCAAAGCTAGTTGGATTTTTGCAAGATATTGAGGTATAAAATATTATTTATGAGTAATGAAGTGTTTCAATATTAATCAAAATTATTAAAGGTGACTGGAGATAAAGAAGATCCTCGATGTCTTCATATAACAATCCACCGTCCAAACAGCAGCATAGGAATAAAAGAGTGCCTTTGCTGTCTGCTAAATTTATTTTTGATGATCACATACGAAGCATGGCTGCTAAACAAAAATTGACAAAGGTATTATCATTATTAATCAAAATCTAGATTTATAATCATTAATATTTTTTACATTTGACAAATCCTAAAATAACTTATTGCTTTCTGAATATACTTATTCTTTAAATTTACATTTAAATCAATACAAAAATAATATTAATTTTAAGAGTGTACTAAACTGTTCTATTTTAAATCAGATAGTTTTATTAGAACCAAGAGTGAGAATACATTGATTTGGTCTAGTATTATATTAGTAATATA